>NC_140498.1:57321004-57526004 GCF_964271855.1 Acomys minous
ACTGCAGAGGAAACGAATGGGCTGCAGCTCTGTGAGGTGGGGTGAGTGAACCTCGGGACAGGCGGCTGGATGAATGAGTAAAGCGCAAAACAAAATTGAACAGCAGTCACTTCAGGTATAAAGTGAATGAAACAAGGAAACATGAAATTCTGCACAGCGGCTCCACGTGGGCGGAGCCAGGGGAGGGGGCCTGTGTTGATGTGGGTCATTGCTAATCCTAGCTATTGAGTTCACTTTATTGTTTAAAATATGGATACATAGGGGCTGGAGAGATGGCTCTTGGAGAGGACCCAGGTTCAGTCCCCAGCACCCACATGGTCACTCACTACCACCTATAACTGCAGTTCCAGAGGATCTGACACCCTCTTCTGGCCTCCTTGGAAGCTGCATGCACATAGCGAACAGGCATGCAAGCAGCGGAAAAAACAAAACCAAGCCAATCAAAACCAAAACACAAACTGGGCGGTGTTGGCGCACGCCTTTAATCCCAGCACTCAGGAGGCAGAGGCAGGCGGATCACTGTGAGTTCGAGGCCAGCCTGGTCTACAAAGCGAGTCCAGGACAGCCAAGGCCAATACAGAGACACCCTGTCTCAAAATAACAAACAAACAAACAAACAAACAAAAACCAAAAAAGAAAGAAAGAAAAAAGAAAGAAAGAGGTGGCAATGAATGTTCCCTTCACTGAGGATGTCCCACCACAGATTGTCAGCTGAAGACCCGTGAGTGTCCATCTCACTTCCGTGTGCCCAGACATTGAGGTCACAGCTGTTCTCAGCTCTCAGAGCCTGATCTGTGGCCAGACACGCTAGGACAGACTCCATGTTAGGTGGTTTTGATGGACACGGGAACAGGTCTGTTACTATCCTACAGAAAAAAAACAAAAACAAAAAAAATCCTGCGGTCTCACTACACTCCCACCGCAGGGCAAGAAGGACAATTTGATTCACAGATGGGAGGATCAAAATATGGGCTCCAACGGCAGGTGTGATTTGCCTAGGTAAGCCCCTAATCGTTCTGTGAGACAGAATGTAGAGACAATTAGCTACAATCCATGAGACATTGTTCATTGAGCAAATGTTCCTTAAATGTCGTGAGTACTTTTCTCAACCATCTGTGTGTGTGTGTGTGTGTGTGTGTGTGTGTGTGAGAGAGAGTACAGGTGCCCATGGAGGTCAGAGGTGACAGATCCCCGAGGAACTAGAGTTACAAATATTTGTAAACTTCCTGGATGTGGGGGGACTGAACTCAAGTCCTCTGCAGGACCACTAAGTACTTTTAACTGCTGAGCCACCTCCCAGCCCTCACCACCTGAGCCACCTCCCAGCCCCCACCACCTGAGCCACCTCCCAGCCCCCACCACCTGAGCCACCTCCCAGCCCCCACCACCTCAGCCACCTCCCAGCCCCCACCACCTCAGCCACCTCCCAGCCCCCACCACCTCAGCCACCTCCCAGCCCCCACCACCTGAGCCACCTCCCAGCCCCCACCACCTCAGCCACCTCCCAGCCCCCACCACCTGAGCCACCTCCCAGCCCCCACCACCTGAGCCACCTCCCAGCCCCCACCACCTCAGCCACCTCCCAGCCCCCACCACCTGAGCCACCTCCCAGCCCTCACCACCTGAGCCACCTCCCAGCCCCCACCACCTCAGCCACCTCCCAGCCCCCACCACCTGAGCCACCTCCCAGCCCTCACCACCTGAGCCACCTCCCAGCCCTCACCACCTGAGCCACCTCCCAGCCCCCACCACCTGAGCCACCTCCCAGCCCCCACCACCTCAGCCACCTCCCAGCCCCCACCACCTGAGCCACCTCCCAGCCCCCACCACCTCAGCCACCTCCCAGCCCCCACCACCTGAGCCACCTCCCAGCCCCCCATACCTTGTTTTTGCAAAACATATTGTACTGTACCCAGGGACAGATCAGTATCTGGTCAGCCACATCCTTCAACAGCCTTCTTCCTCAGTGGGACTCCCGTTCAACTCACCTGGGCTTTGGTGTCAGCTTGACCCCCTCCGACCTGATTTGTTTATGTTACAGCTTGTTTATTGTATGAGCCATGAGGGCTTCATTAAATGGAACCTACTAAACAAATCTACCATTAAGAGGCTTGAGGGTTCTTGTATTTTCTTTTTCTTTTTCACATTATTTATTATGTGTACAGTGTTCTGCCTGCATGCGTGCCTTCACTCCAGATGAGGATAGTAGACGTAATTACAGATGGTCGTGAACCACCATGTGGTTGCTGGGAAACTGAACGCAGGACCTTCGGAAGGGCAGCCAGTGCTCTTAACCCCTTACCTACCTCTCCAGCCCAAGAGGCTTGAGGGAAAGCTCAGCGGTAGTGTTTGCCCACCATGGGCTCAAACCCCAGCACCCCAGGAAGAAAATTACTTTAAAGTTTTGTATTAGATTGATTTTCTCTCAGTGTGTGTGTAGGAGGGTTTTACCTACATGTGTGTCTGTGCACTGTGGGTTACAGTGTCCACAGAGGTCAGAAGAAGGTGCTGGAGCCCCCCCAAAACTGGACTTGTGAGACTCCATGTGAGTGCTAGGAACTGAACCCAGGTCCTCTGCAGGAGCAACAAAGGCTTTTAGTGACTAAGCCATCCCTCCAGGTCCAGAAAATGACTTTGAGTTGACACATTCTAATTGTATGTATCTGTAGGCTATGGTGCAATGTTACACGAAGCTACACCATGCAGTAAACAAGCCTGGGTAATTGTTCCCCTTACCCATCACATCATTTTTAAAAAGCTTATAGCTGGAATACAAGAATATTTATAGAGAAATATGTGGGGGCTGGAGAGATGGCTCAGCAGTTAAGAGCACTGTCTGCTCCTCCAGAGGTCCTAAGTTCAAGTCCCAGCAACCACACGGTGGCTCACAACCATCTGTAATGCGATTTAATACCCTCTTCTGGCCTGCAAGTGCACATGCAGGCAGAGCACTCATACTCATAAAATAAATAAATCTTTTTTTTTTCCCCTTTAAGAAGTAAGTGAATTGGGTGGAAATTCACAAACCTGAAGATTGCAAATAACACAGTCTGCATTGCAGGTAGAGGACCAAAAGGAAGGAAGGAGGGGAGAGCAGGGGAGAGGAGCGGAGGGGAGGGAGGGGAGGGGAGGGGGGGAGGGAGGGGAGGGAGGGAGGGGAGGGAGGGGCGTCCAGGGTTTGGATGTGGTTCCCAAGAATGTCCAGGGCTGGTTATGAATTGAAATGGATTCAAGGGCTGCAGGGAGGAACCTAAGGCAGAAAATAATCGTGCCCAGCACCGAGCTGTGCAAGGAGGGTGGAGCTGAGCTTGGAGGCCGGGGACCGGCAGAGGGTGACTCGGCTGGGGGACTTGTCCAGGATGGGGGAGTGGCAGCCAAACAGGAGACACAGCCCCAGACCCTTCAGGAGTGCAGAGGGCCGAGAGGAGGGTCTGAGGGACAAAGCTTTAGTCACCAGGGGCCTGATCCCCAGATGTGGCCAGGGCCTGGAAGGGGAAGGCAATGAAGGCTTGAAGTAGGCTGTGTGTGGGCAGGCGGATCTGTCCTTGGCAGCCTAAGGCCTGTGATGAAAACTGGAGAGGCGGTGGTACAGATTACCCATGCCTCAGACGTGCGGAAGTGATAGGGCAGTGGCCTAGCTCGCCAGGACGGGGGAAGTTGGGCAACAGAGAAGGCTGGGGAGGGAAGGATGGCTGCGGAGTGTGAGGTCCCAGGGCCACCGAGACTCAGTGGGCGATGTCCTGTAGGCCTTGGTACGTGACTTGGAGAGGAGCAAAGGCCAGGGTGTGCCAGGGGTAGGAGGAGGCTGGTGGGAAGCGGTCATGGGGTGGGTGCGGTCAGCGGAGGGGGGCGAGAGACAGCTTAGCCATTTGATCCCCAACAATGGGGTACTCTGCTCAGCTACGTGAAAAATGGGGAAGGAGTTTGTAGCTTCTCCGACCCTCAGCTCTGAGCGTGGGCTGTGGAGGGTGGAGAGCCCAGAGCCCCTCCTTTTTCATTTCTCTTTGATTTCATGTCTCCTGCATCTGTGTACAGTGACAGTAGCATTGCTTCCTTGCATGAAAGAGCCCGGGATGTACAAACTCACACACTTGGGTTACAGTCAGAGAGCTTGTATACAATGGGAATATTACTCAGCCATAAACAGGAAGGGCATTCTGACACACGCTATGACGTGGAGGAAACTTGATGAGATCATAAGCGTGGAGACAGGTGAAACCTACTGCTACTTCTGAGAAACCCTGGGACAGGGCATCAGGAAGTAGACTAGCGCGCTTGCCAGAGCTCAGGGAAGGGACAGGAAGGGCCTCTGTTTGATGGGAGACAGAGCTTCAATCTGGGGTTGTCGAAGATGCCCGCTCTGTGTATTTAAAGGTTACCATGGCAACTTTTACTCATCAGTTTCCTCACCCGTTCATGGACACAAGCTAAGGGCTGAACACCACCTGGCACACACCACTCAGATTTCAGTTAAATGTACGAAATGGAGTTCCAATGCCATTCCCACTTGAGCGGTTATCTCGTAGGGACCTGGCCTTTTCTGGGCAAGTCTTAGGGCAGCTCGCAAGCGCTGAGGCTGAAGTGGGTCCCCCGGCCTTGCTCTGTGCAGCCCGGATCTCCTCTGCCCAGAGGACGTGCAGTAGGGCTGTGATGTGACCATTCCCGCCTTCGCTGAGAGGGCCTGATGGGAGGATCCCGAATGGAGCGGGCCACCCTTCTGATCAAAGGAAGCCTCCTGACGGAAGACAATTGGTGGGAACCTGGCATCCTCAGAACAGCAGGCCCTTGGAAACAGAAATGCCGTCCACAGCACAGGAGGCAACACAAGCAACAGACAACGGAGTAGGTCTACGGATGGAAAGTGGGATGGGGCAGAGAGAACCGTTCTCAGGACTAGGATGGTGAGCACTCTGTGCTTACCGCTGGAGCATGCGCGTTGTGGTGACCGAGGCCGGGTGGTCACGCATGCAGCTTGCATAGAATGCCCAGGGACTGTAGGCCTAGGCTTTAGAGGAAAACAGACCAGAGAGAAGAGGGTGCTTTCTTTCTTTTAAAAAAATTTTTTGTTTTATTTTTAATACTGTGTCTGATATGTCTGAGTGAGTGTGTGCACACCACAGGGGGGACGGAAGGGGGAGGAGTCGCTGGGGGGCGGGGCCTGAGAAGGCCAGAGGGGCGGGTCCCTGGAGTTGGCGTCTCCCCTGGCTGTGCGCTAGCTAGCTGCCTGGTATAAGCGCTTGGGGGGTAGAACACAGGTCCTGTGGAAGACCACTGCGCCATCTCTCCAGATCCCAAAAGACACTTTCTTAACTAGCCCTGTTGGCTAAGAGTTTTTTTCTTTTTCTTTTTCTTATTTCTCAATGAAAAGAATGTGAGAATTAGTGTCATAATACCTTTCAAGAGCTCGCACGCTGTTTTGCACAAGCTCATAGTTAATGAGAAATAACCAGGTCGGTTTCATGTCGTAGCACGGCCTTAAAGGTCCTCCACACTTCCACTGTTACTTCCAGAAGTTCTTGGGGGGTGAGGACAGACTCTGATTGTTTTCCCAGTGAGACACCTGGGCAGGGTGGACCATTTCTGACTGACTGGTTCAGCTCAACCCCGGTGGCTGCGAGTTCCCAGGTAAGTGGCAAGGCTCGCACACAATGTTGTCTGGGTGTGCTGTATGTGCAACAATAGGGCACCACACCCACAAAGACAATAAGCCAAAATATGGAAATATCCCTCGCAAGGCACCGTGTCACGTAGGACACGCACGGCCTGGCACAAGCCAGTCCCTCTGAAGACATGTGGGCCCGTGACAGGGTCAGTCTCGGGTGACTTGACATTTGTCATGTTGCGTCCAGCTTTCTTGGGCTGTTGTCTCTCAGGGTGTCCCATGGGCCTTCTCTGTCTTGGTGACAACATGGTGGTCTGGACCGAGTAAAGGGCTTTGGTATCAGGCAGAACCCAGTGAAATTCCATCTCTAGCCCCCCCTGAAATGACTATAAAACCTGTTCTCTCTCTCTTTCTCTCTCTCTCTCTCTCTCTCTCTCTCTCTCTCTCTCTCTCTCTCATCTTATCTCCACAGAGAAGATCTGGACAAGGTTTCCTGGTCCAAGGCGTGCCCTTTATTTATTTTCAAATAGTTCATTTGTTTTTATTTTATGTGCATTGGTGTTTTTGCCCAAATGCGTGTCTGTGTGAGGGTGTCAGATCTTGGAGTTACAGACAGTTGTGAGCTGCCGTGTGGGTGCTGGGAATCGAACTCTGGTCCTCTGGAAGAGCAGTCAGTGCTCTTAACCACGGAGCCATCTCGCCAGCCCCAAGGCATACCCTTTAAAGCGGAGGGGTTTTCGTCTGACCTTCCCTCTGCCATCCTCCTCCCTGCCTCATCCTTTCTGCTTCTTAGAGCTTGCTCTTGGGCCTTGATGGGCCTCTCCTACATACCCAGTCCTTCGTCCCCACTACACACCCTCCTTTCACTTGTTGCCCGGTACCCCCTCCCCCAACTCCTTTCAAAAGGAAATGGCCCTGCCTGCTCTTCTGGAAGACCTGGGGTTGGCTCCCAGGACAACCCATCCATGTGACTTTAGTCCCAGGGATCTGATGCCCCCTTCTGGCAGGGCATGCAGGCAAAACACTCCTACACAGAAAATAACCCTCTTTTAAAAGAAAATAGACCGATCCCTTAATGTTATTGTCACAGATGACTTCAAAATAGATTAAGTACGCCAGGGATGAAGGCACAGCCCTATGATTCAAGCACTTGGGAGCCATCAGCAGGATAATTAAGAGGCCAGCCTGGGGCTACATAGCAAGACCTGTATTAAAAAAGGGGGGGGGGGGGCCTGGAGAGATGGCTCAGCGGTTAAGAGCACTGACTGCTCTTCCAAAGGACCTGGGTTCAATTCCCAGCACCTGCATGGCAGCTCACAACTGTCTGTAACTCCAAGATCTGACACCCTCGCACAGACATACATGCAGGCAAAGCACCAATGCATATACAATGAAAATAAATAAATTATATATTTTTTAAAAGTAACAACAACAACAACAGCAACAGCAAAAGGTGACTGGATTGCTAGTCTGTGGGCCTTTTCTAACAAGCTCTTAGCAGTAAGTGGGTATGTCTGGTGCACAGGGTAGGCCCAGTCACTTGTGTTCCATCCTCTTGTGTGTATGTGAGGAGCCGGGCACGTGTGTCATCTGGACCGGGTCTGTTTTTCTCTCTAAAATGCTAGCACCTCCTACCCACTTTCCCCCCACCTACACCCCCACCACCACCACCACCACAAGACAGCATGCCATTTGTCGTCAGCAGCTCAGCAGGATGGTTTAGTCCCTACGTGCTTCTGGCCAGCTGCCCCTTCTACCTCAGCATCCTGCGCGGGGAGCTTTCTCTGGAGCCAAGGCTGCTAATTAGCTCTGACCTGAACTCTGCTTTCCCCAGCTACGTGTTCAAGCAGAGGGGCCGCGAGGACAGCGAGGAGCTCTCTGTTTCCTGCAGAGGGAAGAGCGGTCTCTCTTTCCCCTCTTCAACTTACAGTTGACTTCCTCCAGGAAGCAGGCGTTCCCTGGAATAAGTCAGAAGTCACAGTAAAAGGAAAAAAAAATTGTTTTACAAGAGAAGTTAAGGGTGGGTGTTAAGCAAGCATCGGAAAGCAAAGCCGTTTGCCCTGGTTCTCGCCTGTGGAATTTTTGCCTGTCTCACACAAGCTCCTGCTGTCTCCCTGGTGCTTGTGTGCCTTGCAGTGGCTCCTTCACTGCTGTGGTGGAGGCCATGTGGTCTGCAAAGCTTGCTCGCCCTCTCCCACCCTCAAAACAAAAACCCTGTGTCACTGTTTGGACAGAAGTCTGCCCTGACATTTAGAATCGCAAGACGAGCCTGTTGGTGTCAGTGCTCTGTGTGTGGGGGGGGGGGGGCGGGGAGATGGGAGTGGGACACGGGGTTGGATAGGACACGGGGTTGTTGGATATGACATAAGACTGGTTGCCTGCGGCTTCTCGGGGGGTAGGGGGGAGGGTGCTGGCCAGCTGCAGAAGGTGGCCCTGCAGGGTGGCCCCCGAGCCCTCTGCCTTGTCCCTGGACACCTCTGTGCGTGTGGGGGTCCTGTTTTTAATGTGACTCACCCCTATTTTTCAATGCCTTGATGGTGGAAAGAACAAACAATCCTTTACCATGACCTAATATTTGTCCCTGATGTGGCTTCATGGGAAATCACAAATCTCATGAGAAATGGAATCAAAGCGTTCAAGCCCTCTGTACGTGCTTAGCAGCCCCTCGAGCACTGTGGGAAGTGAGCTCCGAGCTGTCTGGTCTGAGGATAAAGTGGTTAATGGCCACTTGGGCACTGCCTGAATTGGACCTTGATCCCTCTTTTTAAATTTAATTTAATTTACTTTGTTTTTGTTTACTGAGACAGGGTTTCTCTGTATAGCCCTGGACTCGCTTTGCAGACCAGGCTGGCCTCGAACTCACAGAGATCCACCTGCCTCTGCCTCCCGAGTGCTGGGATTAAAGGCGTGCGCCACCACCACGCCCATCTGATCCTTCATTCTTAAGACTAGTGTTTTGTCAACTGGACACAAGCCACAGCCATCCTGGAAGAAGGACCCTCACTTGAGAAAATGCCTCCAACATAGGAGAGTCCCGGCCACTGTGTGGAGTGCCATGCCTGGGCAGGTGGTCCTGGGCAAGGTGGTCCCGGATGCTATAAGAAAGCAGCCTTCCTCCGTGGCCTCTGCTTGCATTTCCTGCCTCCGGCTAGCGCATCGATGCCTGCCCTGACTTCCCTCAGTGATGCACTGTAACCTACAGGCCAAATAAACCCTTTCTTCTCCAAGTCACCTGGTCACTTTATCACAGCAACAGAGAGCAAACCAGGACAGCTGCCAACTTTATGTAAGGAAGAAATGTAAAGACCTAAAAGAGCCACGGACATGTATGTCGTCATTATGTGGAGAGGGCACGTTTGGTTAGAGTCCTCTTCTGAGGCTGCCAGTTGCCACAAAGCATCTGAGGTGTGAACTATTATTGGTCGACAGGTCGAAAGTCAGGGAATCGAGGCCCCTGGGAAGACAGAAGAACCGCCACTGCAGCCGACTGTAGACACTTTGCCTCAAACCAGCACATCCCCGCATGACCCTTGCCTCTGTATATTGACTTTTACAGACACCATTCATGATCAGTGGTTAAAAGATCCACACAGCAGAAGTACCGGAAGTATTTAAAGCCAGGAGGCCTCCCCTCTCAGAGGCGCTGGCGGTCGGGTGCCCCTCCATTCAGACTTTTCCCAGTGAGCGCACGCACACCGAGGACTGTTTGTTTAAACAAAACTTAGCTCCGTGCATTGTTCTGTGCGACAGCGGCATCTTTATTTTTAGTTGAGAGCGTGGCTGCAGCCAAGCACAGCCGCACATCAGAGAGGCATTTGAGCCTTGGCCCCTCCTATCCCCTGCCTGAGGACAGCCTCTGACAAAGCACATGAGTTCTCCGGGTCTCACCTTTAAAATGATCTCGTGTCATTTAGCTTTCTAGGGTCTTCTAAAGATTAGAGGTGACAGATGTAAAATTTGAGGTGTGTGCATTGTACTTATTAATTTGCCTTTGGAGTGTGTGTTTTCCATTCTTTTTTGTTTGGTTGATTGGTTTTTGAGACAGGGTTTCTATGTGTAGCCTTGGCTGTCCTGGACTTGCTTTGTAGACCAGGCTGGCCTCGAACTCACGGTGATCCGCCTGCCTCTGCCTCCCAAGTGCTGGGATTAAAGGTGTGTGCCACCACCACCCGGCTGTGTTTTCTATTCCTTAACTGCAGAGATATTTTCTCTTGGCTTCAACAAAGTAGACATTAGTTGATTTATATTTAAACAAACAAAAAAAATCACACTTACCTTACGTTGTGGACTCCTCAGAGAGGTTTGTTCTTGTGTTCATCACTCTTTTTTATTTCATTATCAAAATATTGAGAACATTTTAAGGAAAAAGGCAATTCGTTCCCAGTGCCACCGCTTTAACCTGTGCTTTTATTGTCTATATAAAGACACACATCCGAGCAAGGACAACAGCAATAGAATCTCTAAGGTGGGGAGGGGAAGCCCACAGGCCCAGACCCTGCAGAGGGAGCTACAGGCGACCAGGGAACACTGAGAGCAGGAAACAGTCTCCTCCAGGGACCAGCACTCTAATGCTCACCCAATACCAAATGGCCAGGCCTGAAGACACGCAAGTAACACTGTACACACTGAGCAGGTCCTGCTTATGTATTTAGTAACACACACACACACACACACACACACACACACACACACACACACTTATGTAACAACAATAGGAAAAAAAGGTCATGAACTTAAAAGAGAACAAAAGGTATAGGAGGGTTAGGATGGAGAAAAGGGGTCTGGAGAGATAGCTCAGAGGTTAAGAGCCTGCAGAGGTCCTGAGTTTAATTCCCAGCAATCACTTAACCATCTATAATGAGATCTGGTGCCCTCTTCTGACCTGCAAGTAGACATGCAGACAGAGTGCTGTATACATCATAAATAAATATCTTAAAAAAAAAAAAAGCTGGGCACTGGTAGCACACGCCTTTAATCTCAGCACTCGGGAGGCAGAGAAGGCAGAGGCAGGCGGATCACTGTGAGTTCGAGGCCAGCCTGGTTGACAAAGTGAGTCCAGGACAGCCAAAGCTACACAGAGACACCCTGTCTCAAAAAAATAAAAAAAAACAGAACAAAAACAAAAAGAATGGAGAAAAGGGAAGGGGGAAACGATGTAATTATGATCTCAAATATGGGCCAGGCGTGCTGATGCAGGCCTTTAATCTGAGCACTTGGGAGGCAGAGGCAAGTGGGTGTGCAGAAGTTCGAGGCCAACCTGGTCTACAAAATGAGTTCCAAGGCTAGCCAGATCAACAAGGTAAAACTGTGTTTCAAAAGAACAAACCAAAAACCTCACCCCACCAACACATACACTTGTATATTCATGTATATACACGCCTACATTTATATACATTTTTATATGTAGATTTTTCTGCTGGTGTGCTGGCATGTGCATTTCTCTTTTCTATAAGTGGCTAATTTTTTCCTTTTCACTACTACATAAACTTTATTGTAAAGCAACCAGCTTCTAGCTCAGCTGCCAGGGAGCCTGCTGCTTCCTCAAAACAGCCCCTCTAGGCAGAGGAGTGGGACCCCTCCGCTCACCCACCCCATTCACCCATGCCCTTTCCTGCCACTCTGATGACTTCTGTCAGGCTGACTAGCTCCAAGGGAATCCCACCTCGAATTCAGGGATGGGGGGAGAGAAAGAGAGGAAGGTGGGCAGGGACCCATAGTGGATTATAAATACAGAGGCAACAAGCATCAGTGGGAGGCCGTGGAGGGACCTCGAGAGGCCAGGGAGACAGGATTTGCCTGGAGCCTGCCATGGGGTATATGCACATCACTTCTCCAATATAATGGTAGTGATTAGTGTAAAGCAAAATGCTCCTTTAAGGGCGACACTTTTCCTGCACTGCTTCCTTGGCACAGGCGCTGTGTTTGCACAGGCTTTCGTGTTTATCTTATTTATGCGTTTACCTTATAGTAATTCATAGATAAACCGATAGTTCCTGACCTCTGGAAACTGACATCAGCTCACAGGCATGCAGTGGAGGGGTGGGGGGAGGGAGTTCAAGCAGCCAACGCTGCACCTGGTGCCAGCCACGCGCAGGTGGACTGGAGGGAGCGCACTGTGGGAAGGGCGTGCTGAGACAGGGCGGGGCAGTGGGAAAGGGCGGGGCAGTGGGAAAGCCCCGCTTACACAGGGATTCCGGGGAAGGGAGCAGGGTTACACAGGCCCCGAGGCCCTTGACACGCCGGTGCTGTGGTAAAGCGGACAGACCACATCCAGTCTCCAAGGTAACTTAGCCAGAGCACTGCCATGGCAGAGAGGGTGAGTCCCACAGATGGTAGCCCAGGAAAGATCCCTCATCCTTCCTCCACGGCGGAGAGGACCCGGTGGGAGCTGAAGGACCATGGTTGCTAGCTAACTGCCTCTGTCCAGCTCCGTTAGGTGGTGCAGCTGACTGCCTATATTCACGTGGGAATAAGAGGCAAAGGCCAGAGGTATGCCATGGAAGAGTGGCCTGAGGGACGGGGGTGAGGCGGTGGCTGGAGAAATGGCACACCTGTAACCCCAGCATTCAGGAAGCAGAGGCGGGAGGATGGCAGATTTGAAGGCAGCCTGCACTGCCTGGTAAGACCCTGTCTTAAAAACCTTTTGTGGGGCTGGAGTTTCGGTGGTAGACACCGTACCACACGTGTGCAAGGCCCCAGGTTCAACCCTCAGCACCGGAAAAAATGGAGGACACACGGACCTCCTTCAAATGTGTCATTTCGTATATGAATATTGTTTACCCTCAGCCATTAGACTTGTGATGTTAGCTTGTACTCAAAACGCTTTGTGCGATATTTTGGATTAGCCGATGAGGGGTACTGGGGAACAGTTGATTCCTGTTCCCAGCTTGCCGGGGATCCCAGCACTTACGAGCCTCCACTCAATAGCTTTCTACTCATCTAGAGAGCAGGATCCTTTGTGGGATGGTAGTGGCGTGGGGTGGGGGTGGGGGCGGGAGGGGGGGGGCAGGGGGCGGTGGTGGTACCAGGCTGTCTTAGTTAGGGTTCCATTGCTGCAGTGTGCAGGCAGACGTGGTGCTGAAGAGGAGCTGAGAGGTCTGCATCTTGATCTGCAGGCAGCAGAAGGAGATTGTGTGCCACACTGGGCATAGTTTAAGTATAGACCTCAAAGCCTGCCCCCGAGGTGACACACTTCCTCCAACGAGGCCACACCCACTCCAACAAGGCCACACCCACTCCAACAAGGCCACACCTTCTAATAGTTCCACTCCTTAAGGCCAAGCATTGAAACACATGAGTATATGGGGGCCATACCTATTCAAACCACCCCACCGTGGCAGAAAGCCAGTCCCTTCAGACCCTTGGCCTCCCCACTGGCGCTTTGCGGCCACTCCCAACTATGCTGAAGTCTTATGAGCTCCCCAAACAGCCTGTTCTCCAGGTGTGAGCACTGTATCTTCTGTCTTCCGGTCCCTGCTTGTACCATCCCCATCGTCTGCTCTGACCATCCTTCCCATACGCCCCGTAGCAGCCCGAATCCCTGTTTTCCCGGCTTGCTAGAACTGCGTGTTGTGTTACAGATTCCTTTAACAACCCCTTTGCAGGTACCACGGATATCACTGTCATAGGTCCTGGGGGGCACTGTAGCGAACAAAACAGAAAATATTCCTGCCTTTTGGAGTTCATGGTTTAGTGTAGAGAGGCTCATGAACTGGGGTCCAGTTCTATAGGGTGCCCCCAAATTAGTAAAAGTTGTAAAACAATGAAATAGCGAAGGCAGACAGACAGGAGTGGAGGTGGTAAGGCTGTCCCAGACTGGGTGGTTAAGAGGGAATCCTGGGAAATACTTAACCAGGGACTTGAAGGAATCAAGAAAACAAACTGGGAAGCTGTCTGGGCGCAGAAGGTCCGGGTGACAGAAACAGCGGTAGCAAAACTAGGTGATACAGATGCGCTCGATCTACTCAGGAGGATAGTAAAGGTGCTCTGGCCGAGCACAGGGACTGGACCACCAAAGGGCCTGGCCCGTCCCGGCTCTGTGCAGTAGTTACAGAGGTTAGGGGCTATGGCTAGGAAGGTCACAGAACTTGTCCAGGTCACCTGGCTGAAGGCAGAGACAAGCCCTGGTGGGATGCAGCGACTCCAAAGCCTTCGCCCTCCACCCTCTCACCTCCGAGATCTCTCTCCAGCCTGCGCTGTCTTTATACTGCGGTATAGATGTGCGGGTGAGTGAAGGGGCAAAGGGTGGGTGTCGCGTTGATGGTTGCACCCCAAGGCAGTGCATTTTCAAGCCAAATGACAACTACCCCATTTTTTTTTCTCCTCGGATAAGGTCAAGTTTACAGAAATGAATGCAGAAACCAGCTATAGCAATGGGGAAGATTTAGTCAGAGTCAGGAAACTAAAACTGCTGAAGAAAGCACACACACACACACACACACACACACACACACACACACACACTCAGGAGGGAGCCTTGGACAAAAGGCAGCTGTGTCTGATAAGGGAACACCCAGAACCTTCCACGGAAAATTGCAACCCAGTCCTGGAAATTGCCTGTCATGATCTGTCTCTTCCAGACATAGATAAAACAAGTCACTTGGTGCTCCCTGTGGGATGAACAGTGGCAGGAGCTCGGGGTCACAGTGAGGACAGCCGTGCTCACCTAAGGGATCACATACGCCTGCTAAACCGAAAGTTCCAGATGCCCAGGCTGGGCATGCACAGGTTCCAAAGCCTTCACGGCTCAGCTCCACCTAACTGGTTTAATGGAAACGGCAGAGTGAAAGCCTGTGGTTTCTGAGATCAAAATCCTGTCCAAAGGAAGTCGGAAGACGGATGCCAAGAGTGTCCTGAGAATTTCTCAGAAGGAAGAGTACAAGTCTCTATCTACTTCCCTCCGAAATGCTCTCGAGATAGAATCAAAGAGCACGAAACAGGAGGGAGCCTTTATCCTGTCATCTCATGTTGGCGCCCAAACGGGAGGCCTCTTCCGCACTGTGATAAGAGGCCAGCAGGCTTCTGCAGCTCTCTTCAGCAGGGTGCTCACTGCTTGCCCAGGGCTGCAATTACAACTCAAGGAGCTCAGAGTGTGCCGAGCTGCCAGGAAGGCCCAAGCCGTGGGTGCGCCCACCCTCTGCGTGGAAGGAGAGGAGTGGGTGAGCGTGCAGGGTGCTGGGCCAGGCTCTCACAGCAGAGCCCTCACACGGGGTCTACAGATCCTTCCTGCCTGTGTATCTGCTTTCCAGGTCCCCTGTGAGGATGCCCCCGTGTTACACCAGGAGCAGACTGCACCCTAAGAACAAAGCCAGAAGGGAAACTGACAGTGTCCGCTGGGGTCTGGTTAAAAGCCGGAGAAATCCTCTCTCTGAGCTTCACAAAGCTCTGTGTGTGTGTGTGTGTGTGTGTGTGTGTGTGTTTACATGTGAGACTACATTAAGAAAGCAACCAGGAGGCCACAGCTCATTTCCAAAAACCAGAGTTTGGTTTTCTTTTTAAAGTGTGTTGCTCTTGGCCCTTAGCAGCGAGGAGTATGGGGCTGAGAGAGAAGGACCAGGGTCTGGGGGCATCAGTGCTATGGGCTAAACACCTTGAGAGTTAAAGAGGACAATTCAAGCCATCTCTCCTCAAGGAAGCGACATCCACATTGAGGAGTAGGGTAGATTTTTTTTTCTTCTTTTTTTTTGATTTTTCGAGACAGGGTTTCTCTGTGTTAGCCTTGGCCATCCCGGACTTGCTTTGAAGACCAGGCTGGCCTCGAACTCACAGCGATCCACCTGCCTCTGCCTCCCGAGTGCTGGAATTAAAGGCGTGCACCACCACGCCCGGCTATGGGTAGATATTTTCAAGAGAAATGATGATGGATGAAATTTCTAATATGTAAAATAGCTGATTCTAAAAAAAAATTATTCATGTAACAATGAAGAGATTAATTTCAACTTACCAAGATATTTACTAGTCATATAGAGTAGGCATATAGGGTAGGAAATAGCATTTTTTTAAAACCAGGAAGGCAATAACATACCAGTTCACACATTAGGATAGCTGCTATTCAATAACAAAAACGACTGCATGTGGGAAGCGAAGAAACCAAATCCTTATGTGCGAATGAAAATGATGTCACCTCTGTGGACACTTGTATGGCGCATCCTCGAAACATTACAAATAGACTTATCCTGTCATCTGGCACGCACGCCTGCTTCGGGGTAGCGACTCAAAGAGATGTCTATGTACCATGCTCGCCTCTGTGGTATTCAGAATAGCTACCCTGGACGTGACAGAGAGCCTGCTGATGGATAAACAGATAAGAGCCCCGCTGTCATTCACCCTCACAGGAAGGGCATTCCAACACGTGCCGCAGTGTGATAAACCTTAAGAATATCTCGAGAAGTGACGCTTGGGAAATGCTGGTGTTTTATGAGTCCGCTTCTGTGACGTGCTGAGGATAGCTCGCTTCCAGCGAGCGAGAGACAGATAAAAGGAGTTCTGTGGGTGGGTCATACCGACGTGAGTCCTGCAGCGGGAGTGGGGAACCTTGTGTGGTGGTGCCAGGTCTGAAGATGGTTACCATGGAGACCAGGGATGCAGCTGAGGGGTAAAATGCTTAACTGGCTTCTGTGGGTCCCTGGGTTTTAAATTGTATGCTTTATTATAATGACAGAAAAAAGAGGCAGGATCGTGAGGCAGGCGAGGGCCAAGGAGGACAGCCAAGTCTTCTGCCATGTGGCCAGTATCAATAATGAAAGGGAAGGAAATGAGAAATTCAAGATATACCAACTAGGCTGGGCGTGGTGGCCCTCGCCTGTAATCCCAGCACTCAGAAGGCAGAAGCCGGTGGACCTCTGTGAGTTTGAGGCCAGCCTGGTCTACAGAGTGAACTTTAGAATAGCCGTGACTACAAAGAGAGATTGTGGCTCAAACAAAACAAAACAGGACAAAAAGCAGAAACGACATATATTGAAAGAAAAAAAATTTTTTTTGGTCTTGAAAGTAAATGTCATGGTCACGTCTGGTGTCTTGGGACCACATGGCAAGAAGCGGTAAGACGGCCCCTTCCGCTAGCATCTCGCACTAGGAGCTGAACGGGGATGGTCTGAGAAAGTGGCCAGCTGCGCCTGGCAGGTAGCCATAAACCCAGGTTATCTGAGCATCCCCAGTCTTTGCAGTCCTCAATTTCCTCACCCGGAAAAAATAAGAGAGGTCAGTAGGACGCCCTCCAACTTACTCCGTGACGCACAGACCTGGGCCTGAAGAATCTAGAATCCCAGAGCTTTAAGCAGCCATGAAGACTGCTCTGGCTTCCACCGGGAAGTTGTGGCGAGCACCGCCCACTGCGCAGCCACTGGGTGAACTCTGCCGAGTGTCGTGGCAAGTCATGGCAGCCACGATAGCTCCATGTTTAACGAGTAGAAGAACTGCAAGATGCCTTTCAAAAAGGTCACAGTGTTCTGTATCTCACCAGCAGTGTGTGGTGATAAAAAGAAAAATCTCTCCACAGCCTTCCTATCTGAGATTTGAAAACCCTAGTCATCCTCGTAGGTGTCAAATGAATCTCATCACGCCTTTGATTTGCATTTCTCTATTGGCTAATCGTGTGGAATACATGTGCATCTGTTTGTGAGGCATTTATTACATCTTCTTGGGATAAATATCTATTGATACTATTTGGCTGCTTTTAAATCAATTTTATTTGTTGTTACCTTTACCACTTATTACTTTTAAAAAATAGTTCTATGTACAGGTCTCACACAAAACATATGCATTTCAGTTATTTTTCCATTATATGACCTATCTTCATTTTCTTGGAAGTATCTTATGGACCACAAATATACATCTGTGTGTATATATATATATACACACACACACACACACATATATAACCTATTTTTCTTTTTTCATTTTTCTTTTTTATTAATTTATTCAGATTACATCTCAATTGTTATCCCTTCACTTGTATCCTCCCATTCTTCCCTTCCTCCCAAAACCTATTTTTCTCAAAACCTAATTTTCTTTGTTATGTCCATGACATGTTATTTAAGAAAGATTTGTCTAACAGAAGTCCATAAAGACTTCTTTTTTAAATCTTATTATTTGATGTGTGTGTGTATGTGTGTACACATGCATGCAGTACCTATAGAGACCAGAAGAGGGCTTGAACTGGAGTTACAGATGGTTGTGAGCTGCCACGTGGGGGCTGGGAACTGAACCTGGGTCCTCTGAAAGAGCAGCTGGTGTTACTAACCACTGAGCCGTCACTTTTTTTTTTTTTTAAGATTTATTTATTATGTATACAGTGCTCTGCCTATATGTACCCCTGCAGGCCAGAAGAGGGCACCAGATCTCATTACTGGATGTGGTTGCTGGGAACTGAACTCAGGACCTTTGGAAGAATAGACAGTGCTCTTAACCGCTGAGCCATCTCTCCAGCCCCTCTAACTCACGTCTTAAACCAAACCAACTTACAGTAAAGGGAGGTGTAGCTACCAACGTCTCCTTTTGTTAAGAGTGTGGAAGCTGCTTCTACCTCCAATCCCACGTGTGGTTTAGGTCTTCACAGCTGCCTTGGAAGAACGTGTCTCCATCTTGAACTCTATCTCAAGCCACAGCCTGTTCCCAGGACACACCCTTCGTCCTACCTCAAGCCCGCCCCTCCCCATTTCTACCAATGATATTCCAATAGTTCCGTACACCAGTCTGGGGTTGCGGCTCCCTTCGTCCCTGCCCCACCTCCTAACCCGTCCTGTCGGGGCCTGCACAGGTCACTCGTCACACTGCCGCGTCTTGGCATCATTTCTTGATTGTTTCCATTTTACTAATTAACACGCTGGTTATTTGTCTCCGTCTGGCGGGCCCGGTCCTGGCTGTGGGTCTGAATCGGTGAATTCCACCTTCCATCACAGGCAGGGTTAAGAAGCGGCTAGGTTCACCCAGGTTCGGGCCTGAGGTTCTGGCCTGAGGTCACAGGGATGAGGTCACAGGGATGAGGTCACAGGGATGGTTGAATCTGAAGCCACGCCCTCAGCTCCCACGGCGCAAAAGGGACGCCGAGTGAGACCCGCATTGACTAAGAGCCTTTATCAGGTCCTGTGTTCAAGCCTGCCTTCCTGTGGCCCACTAGAAGACTGACATTCTTCTCTTTTTTATATTTTATTATTATTTTATTATTATTATTTTTAATGAGGCTTAGGGAGGTTAAATGACTTGCCCAGAGGCGAACCCTGAGTCCTGGAAGCACTATACAAACTCACGCCTGTCTGAATTCCCCTGCTCTCCCAGCTTGTGTGCAGACGGATGTTCCCCACGCTCATCAAGAATAAAGCGCCTCAGCCGTTTCTCTAAATGTATGTGTGGATCCCAAAAGCAGGCATGGGCTGACAGTGGGACTCTGTTTTTTGTATGACACAGCTTGATACAGACCACCTCACCCCCACCGTGCTGTGTCACTCACAGAAAAGAAAACCAGCAAGTTCAATAAAACGCATCTACACTTTCCTTTTTTTATTTAAAACTTATTTTGTAGTCCATCACTCAGGAGGCAGAGGCAGGCAGATCTCAGTGAGTTCGAGACCAGCCTGGTCTACAAAGCGAGTCCAGGACAGCCAAGGCTACACAGAGAAACCCTGTCTTGAAAAATGAAAAAGAAAGGAAGAAAGAAAGAAAGAAAGAAAGAAAGAAAGAAAGAAAGGGAGAAAGACATAATCTACCTTCTCGTTCTTAAATGATAACTGAAACATTTAAGCTGCCATCACGTAGTATGTCCCACGTGAGTGGATTGGGCAGTCTCTTCACTGAGTGTTGGTAAGAAAGCAGCAGGAAGTTGGGTGGGGCAGGTTGTAGAGCTTGTGAGGGTGAGGTGGGGGGGCTAGTGTGTGGTGTGGGGGACTTGAGAAGTAGTTTGAGATCTGGAGCTTTAGCTCCCCTGAGCCCCCCACTCCATGCCCCCACCCCGCTTTCTAGGGATAAGCCTTGGCACAGAACTTTGACAGCGGCTCAGAGTTATCCAGCTAACTAGGAAGAAGCTGAGGCTGATACAGTGAGCCACACATGCAATTTTACACTTTCCGGGAGCCATGCTTTAAGAAAAGAAGGAGAAAAAGGAGGAGGAGGAGGAGGAGGAGGAGAAAGAAGAAGAAGAAGAAGAAGAAGAAGAAGAAGAAGAAGAAGAAGAAGAAGAAGAAGAAGAAGAAGAAACGAAGCCAAATTGAATGCTATGTTTTTATCTAAAACACTATGCTCAAAATATTATTTTGAGACAAGTTCAATTTGGAGAGGAATGAAATATATCGTGTTTCTTTTATTTTATAGATATTTGTTCATCTGTGTATAACTCTATCTCCCTAACTTGGATGGGATTCCTGATGTTTTATCGTAGCCGACATGTAGAGGTTAAGAATTCAACTCTTTTTTGGTAATGGCTCTGAGAGTCAAGCACATGACCCACAGTTAAACTTTTAGTCAGATGGGATAGCACTTGAACTCTTAATACTTTTTGTTTTATTATATTTTATAGGTATATGTGTTTTGTCCTTGTGTATGTACACCCCACGTGTGCAGTGCCCACAGTGGCCAGAGGAGGGCGTCAGATACCCTGGAACTGGAGTTACAGATGGCTGAGCCCCCAGTGGGTGCTGGGAACTTCAAGAGAGCAATGTTTTTAACCACTGAGCCATCTTTCTAGCCACATGTGTGAATTTTTGCTCCATCATTTACTAAACCATTTCTCTGATCTTTGGTTGCCTGTCTCTAAGTGGAGAGAGGAACGCGTTCTACACGAGATGGCTGGTAATTCCGAAGAGACGTGACATCATGTCTGTGCTGTGACTAACTGTCCTTCGCTTCTCTGCTGTGCTGGGCAACTGTGTGACTCTTCCCTGCTGGGCCTCTGTTTGGTACTTGGAAACACTTTTCTAGTGTCGAAATTCCCCCAAATGTTATGCTCTTTAGCACGAATATTCCTCTTTATATATGTAAAACAAGCCCCACAAAGAAAGTGAAATATTAGCCAGGCGTGGTGGTGGCACACACCTTTAATCCCAGCACTCAGGGAGGCTAGTCAGGCGCATCTCTGTGAGTTCAAGGCCAGCCTGGACTACAAAGTAGATCCAGGACAGCCAGGGTTACACAGAGAAATTTTGTCTTGACAAAACAAAACAAAACAAAAAACAAAAAAACAAAATAAAACAAACAAACAAAAAGCGAAACATAGAGAGAGATGCTCTCATTAAAAAATAAAACCTTTAAAAAAACAAGATTATAAATCAATTTGTTAACTGTTGCCAGTTCTGCGTATCACAGGAAATGCAGACCGTCTTCTGTTTGGAACAATTGCCGCACTAGAGCTTAAGTGCAGGCTTAGTCCAACTACACTTTGATGTATGTGGTTTAAATCACTCACTCAAGAAGTGCGGAGGGAACCTGTAGGTCTGGCCCCCTGTCCTGGGCTGTCTTTTGTCCCAGTGTCCCAAGGACATTGCTTGAAGCTGACCGGATGTAGACAGAGGAGCAGGCAGGCCAAGCAGGGTGTGCCCTTAGGGAGTCTGTGTTTCCTCCACTCAACACAGGAATGACACACAAGCTTCCTGAGGGTTCTGCAGAGGACCCAGAAGGTGGCTGGCTTAAGCTCGCTTTCAGTCCCCGCCCATGGTCTCTGTCTTCCAGGCAGGTCCCTGCTGGGGCTGTGTGGGGGTAGGGCGTGCTAGCCCAGGCTAGACATGGGTGGCATTACCAGAGCACGCTGAAGCAAGGAAAGGAAGGCTTATGGAAAACCCAACAGATGTGTCCCAAAATGTGGGTCCTGCCTGGCAAACCCCCACATGTGAGAGAAGGCTGTAAAAGAGGTCACCACCAGGAGTGAGGGTGGGGGACAACACTTCCTGCCATCTCTGGGGAAGAGGACATTGTCTCCAAGGCAGGCAGGAAGACCTAGGTGTCTTTGCTTGTGGTGTGCCAACCACGCCTGGGCCACTGGGCCAGGTATACACACACACACACACACACACACACACACACACACACACATATGTATATATATAAAATCACACACACACACACACATATATATGTATATATATAAAATCACACACACATATATGTATATATATAAAATCACACACACACACATATATATATGTATATATATAAAATCACACACACACACACACATATATGTATATATATAAAATCACACACACACACATATATATGTATATATATAAAATCACACACACACACATATATATGTATATATATAAAATCACACACACACACACACATACACACATATATATAATCCCATGTGACTTCCATTAGCCAGCTTTGATAATGACCAATGCTGTGTCATCCATATCCCCCAACTTTACCTCACACAGTTTGAAAGAAGCCACATACCTCAAACTATTTCCAAAATTCAAAAGTATTTCATGCTACAGTTTCAAACCCTCAGGACTTCAGAGCATTCCCATCGCTGAGTGCCATCATCTGCTCCCTAAGTTTTGGTCCTTTTCTTTTCAAACAAGGGGCCAGATAAGCCCCGACACCACACTGGGTTAAAGGCCCATCCACCGCGACCCACAAGCTGAGAACCGCTGCTTTAAGGGGATTATCTGCTGTATACGAGGACCTACACTTTGATGTGCCTTCACCCCTCACTGTACAGTGGGGTTATTTCTGCCTTCCAGGTTTTGTGGGTAAGGTGTTATAGACATTACTTCTGGAGCTTGCCTCTTGTTTTGTTGTTGTTGTTGTTGTTTTGTTTTTTGTTTTTTTTTAAGGAGGGAGATATACCCAGAAAAGAATTGTCACGTGGTAAGTTTCTGTTTTTTTTTTTTTTAAAGATTTATTTTATTTATTACATATGAGTGCTTTATCTGCAGAAGAGGGCACCAGATCTCATTGTAGATGGTTGGGAGCCACCATGTGATTGCTAGGAATTGAACTCAGGACCTCTGGAAGAGCAGGCGGCGCTCTTAACCACTGAGCCATCTCTCCAGCCCGAGAAGTTTCTGTTCTGATGGGTCAGGGTCTCCTGCAGCTTTTGGGTAGCATCACATCTGTAGCTGAGCTGGTCTTGAGTTTCTGATCCTTTTTCCCCCCTGCCCTCAAGGGCTGGGATCCCACGTGCGCACCACCACTGCTAGCCGCATGGTGGCTTGTTTGGTGTTTACATTTTTGAGGAATGGCCATGTTAGTTTTTGTGGCAGCTGCATGGCTCCACATCCCTATAAGTGGAACACAAGGTTGCTATTTCTCTTCATCCTTGCTCATACCTGCTACCTTCTGCATCCTACCGGATGGAGACAACTGGCTTTGATTTGTGATTCTCTGACGGTACGTTATACCAAGCACCTTTCCACAGGTCCCTTGTATTGTTCTTTCAAGAGATGTCTATTTAAGTTCTCTGTCTCTGTCTCTCTCTGTCTCCGTCTCTCTGTCTCTCTCTCTCTCGTTTTTATTCTATTTTATTTTAGGTGTCTGATTGTTTTACCTGCATGCATGTATGTGCACCACATGCACGCAGTACCCACAGAGGCCAGAAGAGGGTGTCAGATGCCCTGGAACTGGAGTTACAGATGGCTGTGAGCCAATATGTGGGGACTGGGAACTGATCCTGAGTCCCCTGCAAGAGCAGCCAGTGTTCTTGACCACTGAGCCATCTCCTCAGTACCTGTGCATTAAAAAAAAAAATATCAGCGTGTTTGATTTTGTTATTGAATTATAGGAGATCTTTACATATTGTGACACCCCTTACTAGATAAGTGAGTTGCACACAGTTTTCCCCCTCTTCAAGTCATCTTTTCACTCGCGATGCTGTAGTTCTCGCATGGAGGTTTTAAATTTTCATGGAGTCCTAGTTGTCTGTTTTGATTTCTGTTACCCGTTCTGTCGCTTCCCTAGCCAGAAAGCCTTGTCGAACTCAGCCTCATGAAGTAGCTAGCATCTACAATTGCTTCTACCCATCCTTGATGCTCCTCACCAGGACCAGTGACATCAGGAGTGGCTGCTTCATTTCTTTCTTTCTTTCTTTCTTTCTTTCTCTCTCTCTCTTTCTTTTACTTTTTTCTTTTTTTTTGTTTCTTTAGAGTCTCTCTGTGTAGCCTTGGCTGTCCTAGACCCACTTTTTGTAGACCAGGCTGGCCTCGAACTCACAGCGATCCACCTGCCTCTGCCTCCCGAGTGCTGGGATTAAAGGTGTGCGCCACCATGCCCGGTTTCTTCATTTTAGTGGGAAGACAGAACATCAGTGGAGAGAAAGGTCCCTTCTTCTCAGCTAGGTGGCCAGCTCTGAGCAGCACGTTTGTTTACAGTGGTCCCCTGCCATCCCCCAGGAGACAAAGAGCCAGCATCCTTGTGGACTTGGGGGTTTAATGTCTGTGGCCCTGTACTTACTGCTTTTATTGTTCCAGCGTTTCCATCTTTAGCCTGAGACAGACCTCCCAGTTGGCTCCAAGCAGTTCTGGCGAGTCCTGCAGATTCCTTGACAGGTCCCCAGCTTTCGGCTATTCCAAGATGTTTTAGGCTGATTTTTACACACTTCCTGTCCCAGACAGAGTCAGCCACTGAGATAATATTTAAATATAAATAGTTCAGAGCTTTTACAATCTGGAGCAAGACTTCTTGGAAAATTGGAATGCTGTGTGATCGGACTGAGCTGTGCCCGGACAGCTGGACACTGTGTGATTGGACTTAGATGTCCTGATTCTGATGGCGAGCACAGTGTGATCAAGAAAGTCACAGGAGACCCCGAGTGTGTGTCACCACGTGAAAATCCTCCCTCAGTGGCCATGGTGTCCAGTATGGGGTTGACAAGGCCCTGGGGTCAACGTAGAGTTCAGGAGACCCCACCCAAAGACCAGCCACGATAGTGACAGGGACTTGCCTCTCAAGCGAAGGGCGAGCTGAATCAGAGGGACAGTTCAGGAGGGCAAAGGAGGCCAGTCACCCTGGAGTGCCTGGCATTCCGCCTGTGAGCAAAGGCAGAGCCAGCAAGCTGTCCAGATGTTTGGCGAGTCAGCAGGAGACAGGACACACAGGGGTCTTGACAGAGGAGCAGAGTGTAAGCCAGGCAAGCTGGTTCATGCTACGATTCCAGATCCAGGAGACCAAGGCAAGAGGAGTGAGGGATCGGGAACAGCCAGGGCTATGTGACAAGGCTCTGTCTCAGAAAGGGGGGAAAAAAGGAGAGAGAGAGACAGAGAGAGAGAGAGAAAAAAAAAAGAGACAGAGAGAGACAGAAAGAAAGAGACACAGAGACAGAGAGACAGAGAGACAGAGGCAGAGAGACAGAGAGACAGAGAGAGAAGAGGCAGGAGCAACGGCTTGGGGGATAAGAAAACTCGCTGCTCCTCTACAGGGCCTGAGTTTGGCTCCTAGAGTAGCTAACCGCTTCCTGTATCTCCAGCAGCAGGGCACACACAGCCTCATTTGTCTTCTCATACCTTGTACCTTCTTGTGCTTTCACACCCATGGCTTACACACACATAGACACATACATATGTGGACACACACACACAGGGACACATACAGATGTTGGCACATACACACATGTGGACACATACACACACCTGGACACATAACATACATGAGCACACGAACAAACTTGTACACAGAAATTACTCTTTCAAAAAAAAAAAGAGAAAGCCAGGTGCTGCACGCCTTTAATCCCAGCACTCAGGAGGCAGAGGCAGGCTGATGTCTGTGAGTTCAAGGCCAGCTGAGGCTTCCCCGGGACTTCGGAATCCTAGCAAGTGCTTCCTTGGAGCCCAACGGCGGTCACAAGTCATGTGACAGCGGCTTGACAGGCGGCTTCAGAAGGGCGACTAAATTGCAGGGATCCCCAGGCAGGTCTCCCCAGCCTGGAGAGTGCATATGTCTGTGAAGGTGTGCAGATCCATCTTGTGAGAGAAAGGGGTTCACCATGGTGGACAATCTAAAGCGATTCCTATACAAAAAAGTTGCCAAGCAGCCAGGTGGTGGCGGCGTGCACCTTTAATCCCAGCACTCGGGAGGCAGAGGCAGGTGGATTTCTGTGAGTTTGAGGCCAGCCTGGTCTACAAAGCAAGTCCAGGACAGCCAAAGCTACACAGAGAAACCCTGTCTTGAAAAACCAAAACCAAAACCAAAACCAAGACCAACCAGCAACCAACCAAACAAACAACCCCAAAAAGTTGCCAAGCGTTGAAGGCAATTGTTGTGTCAGGTAGAGATGGGGTGCCTGTTATTAATGTGGCTAATGACAGTGCCCCAGAGCAAGCCCTGTGGCCTGGCTTCTTAGTCACGTTCGCCCTGGCAACAGACTAAGGCAGCAAACTCAGACTTTCAAAAAAAAACAAAAGCAGCAGCTGCTACTACAATGCCTATCAGGTGGTTTGGTTCAGTCGCTTACTTCTGGTGGTGAGTTTCACAGCCAACACAGGACTTATTGTCAGCCTAGAAAAGGAGCTGGCAAAAAAAAATTTTTTTTAAATAAAATAAAAGAAAAACGAAAAAAGAAAGGGAGCTGGCTCCATTATTTAAAGAACTGATAAAAATTGTGGAAGTGTCCTCTTTGTCTTCATTGTAAGCGCGCTGCACCAGCCCAGCCATCCTCAGACCACAGGAGGACTTGCAACTGTGGACTCAAGGCTCCGCGGTTCCATCTTACACTAAAGAAGAGCCTATCCTTATAATGTATGGACAGATCAATTGTTATATTTATGTGTATAAAATCTTTTCTTACTCAGTGAGATCTGGGAACCTCACAGAAACGGTTCACCGTGTTGCGGCTCCCATGGAGTTAGTGCCGCAGCGGCGGCAGCAGACAGTGGGTGGTGGTATTCTGTTCAGTGCCTCGGGGTCAGAGGTCACAGATGCCCTTGAGCCAGCAAGCACACCTGCTGTACCCATCTCCCACTCCACAAGCCACAGAGCCTTATACTGAGAATAATAACAGCAACATATTTTTCTTAGGATCATATCTTATTTATTTGCATTGAGTGTGAGGAAGATGAAATGGCTTAGTAAAAATAATAACGTCAGTACAATCGCTGACTCTTCTCTGTATACGGACTCAGTGCACGTGGGGGTTGCCAATGGCTTTGACTCCTCTTTGAGGGTGCGGCTCTTCGGTGAGAACGAAACTCACCGCTTATGATTTGCCTCCTACTTTCTGTAACCGTGCTTTAGTGACTGTGTTCCCTATACAATCGAAATGCCATGTAACTGAATGCTGTTTCCAATATCAGTATGTATATACAAATGACAGTGTAGCTATTTTTCATACACGAGTGTAAATAAAATAGTATTTTTAAAAATAAAAATAAATTCAACCCCTTTACCTGGACCTGGGATAGCATGTCCAACTCCGACCTCGTGGGATCAGATTCTTGCCAACCTACGGCTTTTTTTTTTTCCTGTTCCCTGACTGTTCTAATGCTGTTCTCACCTCAACTCTGTCCCCTGGTGCTCTTCCTGGCTGCCTTTTATGCAGCTTCTTCCGTCTCTCCCTCTCCTCTCAGGTCAATGTCATCAGCTCTGACGTTGTGTCCACTGTTGCCCCGGCAATCGCCAGTGTCTCTCACTGTAACCTTTTTTCTTTCTTTAGGCAGTTAGCATCTTCTCCTCCACAGGCCTCTTTCCTTTTGCATGCATTCCCTTCTCACTCCATTGATTGTTCGAATGTCCCCAGAGAAGTGGGGGGTGCCCTGTCATGCACTAAATATTTCTAGAACCAACCAGAGATCCCCAGAATGCTGGTGAGGCTTTCCTGGTTCCGGCCAAACCCCTGTTGAAATGTAAAGCTATTTCTCTCCATTCTTTTTCTTCTTCTTCTTCTTCTTCTTCTTCTTCTTCTTCTTCTTCTTCAGTTTTTCGAGAACTCACAACGATTCACCTGCCTCTGCCTTCCAAGTGCTGGGATTAAAGGCGTGCACCACCACCGCCCAGCTCGTCTGTTATTTTTGTTCCTTCCTGTCTCTTTAGTGTTCTGTCTCAGTGATAAGAGACCCAGCTGTTTAGTTCTCCGTAATCATCAGATCTCTTCGCCTTTCTTCTCCTCTCCAATGTAGGGTATTAAAAGTTAAAGTTCATTTTATGTTTCTATACCTCCACCAAATCCACGTGGAGTGATGTTAAGTTTTGCTGGGAAATAGAGCACTTCTTTGTCTTACAGAGAGTCTAGATCAGTGGTTCTCAGCCCATGGGTGAGGGGTGTCACATAACAGATATTCTTCATCTTAGATATTTACATTATTTTTTTAAATTTATGTGCATTGGTGTGAGGGTGCCAGATCTTGGAGCTACAGACAGCTGTGAGCTGCCATGTGGGTGCTGGGAGTCGAACCCCGGGTCCTCTGGAAGAGCAGACAGTGCTCTTAACCACTGAGCCAACTCTCCAGCCCCGGTATTTACATTATGATTCATAATGTAGTAACAAAATAATTTTATGGTTGGGGACTCACCACAAGATGAGGGAGTGTATTAAAGGGTCTCAGCATGAGGGAGGTTGAGACCCACTGCTCTAAATAATCTACGTGGTGTTGTCCATATGCAAATGCTGGCCTCTGTAGCCTCTTGGCTGCTCTGACTCTTCTTATTTACGTTCTTTCAAGTGCTAAACTACCTTCTCTATATTCGTTCAAAATCCTCCCCGCAGGTCTGAGGTTTCTCCCAACTTCTGGTGCCACAGGTCCAAGCGGCTTGATAGGCACACAACGTCAACTCAGCGCCTAGTGTTTCTTTATTCACTCAGCAAATACGTCGGGGGGGGGGGGGTGCAGGGGAGGTGAAAGGAGCCTGCTCTTCAGCTTCATTAGAGAGTCGAATGCACAAAACGGGCCCTTGTTCTGGGAAGAGATGGCCAGTGCTGCCATGGTGTAGGGTGCACGGAAGACGAGCCTGGGGAGACAGAACAGACAGAGGTTGCCGCAGGACAGAAGGCAGGAGCCGGGCCTGACCTGCTGAGGTCCTGGGCCACATCACAGGGCTGCCTGCCGACTGGGGGCTGGAAAGTCCGTCACAGTTTGAGGCCGCGGAATGAGAGAGAAAAGAATGTTCTGCAAGGACAGAGTCGCCAAGGTTCTGGCTTCCTGCAGGACCCAGACGTCCTGAAGAAATGGAGAGCCCAGGGCACCCCGTGTCCAGCTGCAGATGGGCAGTCCTCAACTGTCTGTGCCCACGTGGCCATGGGGCATCCAGCACGGCCCAGATACACCGAGAGAAATGCAGGGGATGAAGTGACCCAGCAGCCCCGCAGGGCGAGGGACGGCGGACACCAGTGCAAATGTAGGCGGATAAACATGTAAACAGACAGAAGACCACGGCATCTTCCTGAAGCAGCTCCTTGCCAAGCCTGTTCCGATAGCAACATTTCCATGGTCACTTGGCAACGTGACACAGCAAAGAAAACACAGCCTGCAAGCCAGACACTCCCGCATTCGATTATTCTGGAGGCTTTGGACAAGTCACCTCCCCTCCCTGCATGTCAATGTGATAACCTGCAAGCCAGGGCCCAGGAGGGACTTAATATATGGAAAGCGACGGACTTATTTTTAAAAATGGTTGCTGTCAGCCTTCCTGAAGTTGAGGAGTGAGTTTTGTCTTCTTTCACGTTTTTCCTCATATGTGCGAGCATGTGTGCATGCATGTGTGCATGTATACATACCTGTGTGTGTGTGCATGCATACATGCATGTGTGTGCTCACCTGCGTGTGTGTGTGTGTGTGTGTGTGTGTGTGTGTGTGTGTGTGTGTGAGAAGTTGATGTCAGGTGTCCTCAGAGATAGCTCTCCATGTCACCCTTTGGGACAGGGTCTCTCACTGAACCTAGATCTTATCACTGCTACTGGGGGGGAGGGGGCTGGCCAGTGAGCTCCAGGAAACCTCCAGTGTCTGCCGAGCTGGCATTGTGATTCACAGATAGGGGCTGCTTACCTGGATTTTTATGTGAGTGTTCGGGATCCAGGCTCAGGTCCTCATGTTTGCATGGTGGGCCCTCTACCTGCTAATCTGCTCTCCAGACTCTCCTGAGCCTGTGTCAGATCCCTAATGAATTATTATTATTATTATTATTATTTTGTTTTGTTTTGTTTTGTTGTTTTTGGAGACAGGGTTTCTCTGTGTAGCCTTGGTTGCCCTGGACTCACTTTGTAGACCAGGCTGGCCTCAAACTCACAGCGACCCACCTGCCTCTGCCTCCCAAGTGCTGGGATTAAAGGTGTGCGCCACCATACCCGGCCCCTAATTAATTCTTAAAAACCATTCTCTCCCCTTCCTGGCTTCCCCTTCTATCGTGTTAATCTGGGTTCTGTAAAGGAACCAAACTATAGAATAAATGCAGATACTAAAAGAGGATTTATTAGATAGAGGGGCTTACAGGATGTGGCCTGGGGAACCCAACAGTGCCTATCGCACAGTGGGTGTGTCAGCTGTCCCAGTCTGCCACCGAAGTCCTGGGGAATTCTTGGAGAGCTGCTGGGCTTTAGTCTGTGTTGGAATCTAGAAGTTGATTCTAAGATTGGTGAAGGCTGTGGTGGCGGCAGCAGCAGCAGAGGCAGCAGAGTAGATGAAGTTGTCAAGGGGAGTGAGGGCAAGCAGGCAAACACAAAAGCTTCCTTTTCCCATGTGCTTTCATGTGGCTGTACCGGAAGCTGTTGCTACATCTAGGGTGGGCCTTCCTGCTTCAGATAAGTTGATCAAGAAACTCCTGCCCAGGAAGGAGTGCCAGCGAGTGTTTTAGTTGACAGACAAGATTAGGGATGCCCCCTCCCCTCCCCTTCCCTCCCTTCCCCCCCCTTTCCTCTCCCCTCCCTCTCTGCTCCTCAGTGAGCCTCGCAGGGGTGGGAAGTCTCACTTGTCCCCATCCTCAGCCCGGGAGAAGGCTCCCATGCACAGCAGCCCGTGTTCTTCACACAGCCGGATGGGGCTTCTTGAAGGCCAAGTTCTACCTCACACAGTCTACACATTTCTGCTCCACCAGCCATGTTCTGCCTGACAAGGTCTCGCTCTACAGCTCGGGCTGGACTGGAACTCATGACCTGCCCTCCTCAGCCCCACCCCCCACCTCAGTCCCACAGCCGTCGGGTTATGAGCAGGTATCACTCTGCCTGGCTCAGCTCCCCCAAAGGAACCTCTTCACAATGGCTTCCTCATCTGAAATCTCCTCCGCCACGGGACATTGGAGGCCTACTCCACAGCAAGCCGACTCTCGCCTATTTTGAGGGCCCAGTCATCCTTCCCCCAAACTCTGTAGATCCTCCTGCCTTGCCTGCATCCTTACCTGTAGCCCATGGGAAGGCACTGCGCATGTTTCTTTATCTCCCTGAGCGCCCGCTAGTCGTGTGCCCCCCCCAGGCCCCCACTCCCCCTCCCCCCACCCCGTACTGGCTCGTGTGCACACTCGGTCAGCGCAAGCACTTTTTCTGTGGCTCTGCTCCCCTACCATCTATTTCACAGCCTCGGCTGGAGGGTGAAGGGAATGTTTCCCCACGCCCACAGATCTAGTTATGAACCAGCAGCCACCGAGTGTGCTATCCAAGCTAACTTCTCACAGAGCACTCTGCTGGCATGTGCAGCCCGGCATCCGTGTCATTCTTCTGAGGAAGAGGCAGAAACCACGCGCTGTCTTCACAATTGTTTCATCACATTTACTTATTTTTGGAGGCGGAGCACATGCCAAGCCAGAGGGCGGGGCCCGGGGATCGAACCTGGTGTCCTCAGGAATGGTGTCAACTCCTTTCACTCTCCCGACAGCTTTTGTGTGCTGTTTATTGCAGCCTTTATGTACAGTAGATTAGCGCCCCCTCCCCCCAGGGCCACGCTCCAGGTCAAATTCCAACCCTACAGACTCTAACAGCCCACTTGTAGGGAGGGGGCGGGCCTGGTAGGGGAGGTGGGTTTGTCCAATAGACACTCTCTTCTTCAGACTTCCGGTGGGGCTACCAGCAAGTCACAAATCTCCACTGGAGATGGACAGGTTGCTTGGAAAGCCTCAGGGTGCATTAGGGATCAAGGGGGTTGGGGGTGATGAACAAAGGAAATGAGAAAAAGGCTGAAGAGAGGGGAATCTGAGGGAGGCGGGGCAGTGCCCAGCCACAGGGACCTCCTCTGCACGGCAGAGACCTTGACAGAGCCAGCTGGTGTGCTAGGTAGTTTTCCCGTGAGCTTGACACAGATCCAGAGTCATGTGGGAGACAGGACCTCAGCTGGGGGACCGGCCTGTCTGGAGGCAAGTGTGTGTGGGCATTTTCTTGATCAGTGGTTGACGTGGGAGGGCGCAGCCTACTGTGAGCAGGCGTCCTGGGTGGTAAGAAAGCAGGCTGAGCAGGCCGTGGGACGCAAGGCCGTGGGATGTTCTTCCACGGCCCCTGCTTCAGTCCCGACCTTGGTTTCCTTCGGTGATGGAAAGTGTAAGCTGAAATAACCGAGTCACTTTTGGCCATGGTGCTCATCACAGCAACAGAAAGCCCCTAGGGCAGCTGTGAAAGCCAGGAGCCTGGCAGACCTGCTGGGGAGATATTTGCGGGTTGTCACTAACCTTCTTCTATGATTTAAGGATCTGTAAAACCCCTGAGGGGCAAGGTCTGTCCTTTCTTCTCCCCCCCCCCCCCCCAATGACCCAGCAGGAGGAGCAGCCATCAGCCGGTGTCTTCCAAGCTAACTAAAGCTGCTCTGAGGTGGCTGTGAGTCCACACTGGTTTGTGATTTAAACCTTTGAAGTGAGATTCTTTTCTCTGCCTGAATGTGTCTGGTCCTGCTGCTGATGCCAACAGAACCGAGATACATCCCACCCATGACAGGTGGCTTCAGGTGCCAGCCTACCTGCCTACTAACGAGAGATAAACACAGGGAACGGGGCTCCCTTGCTCACTCGGCCTCAGCAAAGGAAAGAATAAGGCAGCCAATAGGAAGCAGCTGTCCAGGGGGGCGTGGTGGGAAAGAGTCGCTGTGGCAAGTGTAGAAGGAGGCGTGCTCACGTGTGCAAGGCAGGCACCGGGAAAAGGGCTGCTTTGTGAAGGGCGAAGTCCGAGTCAGTGAAGCTTAGTGAAACCGCCACGGCAAACATGACTCCCAGCGCAGGCCTCCAGAACCGGTTCCTAGTGTCCACAGGTCCAGAGCCCACTGGCACCCTCTTCTGTACTCTGAGGCCAGCTACACACACACACACACACACACACACACACACACACACACACACACACGTGCACATGAGCACCCATGCACAAGTACCCACACATATGTACGCACACAAGCACATGCAAGCATGCACATAAGCACACATGCGAACATGACATTACACACATGTACAGATAAATGAGGGGTAAAAAGAATGTGAGCAGAGGACTGTGGCAGTAACTGCAGTGTAACACTTCAATCTACCCGAACACAACCTCTTTGCGCAGTTTGCAAGGGGGCCTGTAGCACAAACATTGTGTGTGTGTGTGTGTGTGTGTGTGTGTGTGTGTTGGGGGGGGTGTCAGCCCGATGCTAGAGATCTGTGTCTCTCCCCACCCAGGCTCTGTGTGCCTAAGTGTTGAACTCTTGGTGAAGGAGAGGACGGCCTTGGCCTTCTGAGCTTCCCAAGGGGCACGGCTGTGTGTGCTGCCGACCTGCGTTTAGACTGGGTGCTCGCTAGATAAGCGTGTTTCTGGCTGAGCCTCAGCTCCAGCCCAGGCACTACAGGACATCCCTTGTTAGCCCCTGGGGAGTCTGTTACTCCAGTCGGTGCCCCACTTGGGGAGTCTGAGTCAGTGTCACTGCCTTCACTGTTGTGGGGGTTTGATTAGGAATGGTCCCCATAGATGTACGTGTGTGTGTGTGTGTGTGTGTGTGTGTGTGTGTGTGTGTGTGTGTGTGTGTGAATGCTTGGCACTATAAGGAGGTGCGGCCTTGTTGGAGTGGGTGTGGCCTTGGAGTGGGCATGGCCTTGTTGGAGTGGGTGTGGCCTTGTTGGAGTGGGTGTGGCCTTGGAGTGGGCATGGCCTTGTTGGGGGTGGGTGTGGCCTTGTTGGGTGGGGGTGGCCTTGTTGGAGTGGGTGTGGCCTTGTTGGAGGAAGTGCGTCACTGTGGGGGCGGGCTTTGAGGTCTCCTACGCTCAGGCCAAGCCCAGTGACACACTCTCCTTCTGCTGCCTGTGGATCAAAACACAGAACTCCTCAGCTGCTTGGTCTCCAGCATCCTTTTCTGCCTGCACGCCGCCATGCTTCCCGCCAACGGACTAAACCTCTGAACTGTGAGCCACCGCAATTAAATGTTTTATTTTATAGGAGTTGCTGTGGTCATGGTGTCTCATCACAGCAATGAAATCCTAACCAAGACACTGTTCCCATCCCTCCTGCCTGCCACTCTCATCTTCTGGGCCCTTCTCAGATGTTCTGGATATATAGCCGACCTACAGAAAAGAAGATAAATATTGCCATGGAGTGAGTGTCTGTGGGGTGAAAAGTCACAGTCAAGACGTGGAGAGAATTAAGAGCGCATCTAAGAGACCCACAGCAGACAACGGGCTGTGGCGACGCCACCCAAGAATGGAGAGAAGCCGGGCATGGTGGCACACACCTTTAATTCCAACACTCAGGAGGCAGAGGCAGGCAGATAGCTGTGAGTTCGAGGCCAGCCTGGTCTACAAAGTGAGTCTAGGATAGCCACGGCTACACAGAGAAACCCTGTCTCGAAAAACAAAACAAAACAAAACAAAAGAATAACAGACAAGGGGCTGGAGAGATGGCTCAGCAGGTAAGGGCATTGACTGTTCTTCCAAAGGTCCTGAGTTCAATTCCCAGCAACCACATGGTGGCTCACAACCATCTATAATGAGATCTGGTGCCCTCTTCTGGCTTGCAGGTGTATGTGTAGGGCAGAACACTATGTACGGGATAAATAAATAAGTAAATCTTAAATTAAAAAGGAGACCAGGGGCCAGGTAGGCCCTCCAAAGGCAGGCTGCCAAAGGCCCACTTCCTCTAGCCCGTCCACCTCCCAGAGTCCCTTAGCCACGCTGCAGGGGAGCCCAGCACCGAGCATCCCCATGAACGTGTGCCGAGTGGGTTATCCAGACCAGCAAGGAAAGGGGAGTTCGGTAATAACTAGTCAGATTTCGTAATCTGTTAGAGTGATCCATTGATGAAGTCAGAGAGCCTTCAATTCCAGGCACTTTCCCCCCAAAGACTCTTAGCTGCCAACCAAGCCCCTGGCAGGCGACATTGCTTACTGAAGCCATCCGTGTGCTGCAAACTGTTTTGTGTTATCTCCCCAACAACTCAGCGAGGAGGGACTCTTGTTAGCCTCATTTTAATGACGAAGAAACCAAGTCTCAGAGAAACCAAACAATTGTCCAGCATGACTGCTTCGAGAATTCTGATCTGTCGCCCTGAGTTATTGATTTTCCTTTGATTTTCCCTTGAAGTGAAGTTCTCCCCAAGGGTCCCGGCTCCCCCCCCCCCCCCCCCGTTGTCCCCGCCAGCAGCTGAAAAGTTCTAGCTATGATGAGACATGGAGCCACTAACCGTGTGAGGTGACGCCTCAGGGTGGATAGATCCGTGTGTGTATTCCTGGTGGTGACAGATCCCAAGTGATTTTTGTTAAATACATATTTAAAATATATGGATGCCAGGCATGGTGGCACATGCCTTTAATACCAGCACTTGGGAGGCAGAGGCAGGTGGATCACTGTGAGTTCGAGGCCAGCCAGGTCTACAAAGTGAGGTCAGGACAGCCAAGGCTACATAGAGAAACCCTGTCTTGAAAAGTACAAATATAAAGGCGTGGTGGCACACACCTTTAATCCCAGCACTCAGGAGGCAGAGGCAGGCAGATCACTGTGAGTTCAAGGCCAGCCTGGGCTACAAAGTGAGTCTAGGACAGCCAAGGCTACAAACAGAATCCTTGTCTCAGAAAAACCAAAAAAGAAAAATCCAAATGTGTGTGTGTGTGTGTGTGTGTGTGTGTGTGTGTGTGTGTGTGTGTAAAAGATAGCCATTTTTAGGTCATATTTTTTAAAATCTTTTTTAGATTTATTTAGTGCGTCTGTGTGTGTGTGTGTGTGTGTGTGTACATGTGCGTGTCTGTGTGTGTGTTTGCATGTCTTGTGCCTGATGCTCACAGAGACCAGAAAAGGGTGTGGGCTTCCCTGAGCTGGCTTTATCTGTGGTTCTGTGCCATCATGTGAAGGCTGGGACACAAATCGGGGTCAAAGTCAGTGTTCTTAACCACGGAGCCATAGCTCCAGTCCCCATGTGTCATCTTTTGAGAGATAGCCAAAAGTGAAGACTCAATGGTCTCACCACAAAGGAAGTGATACACAAACTAATGTGGCTGATCTGTCTCCCACGATGTGCCCTTGGATTGGGGCATCATGAGGACGAATATTATTATCAACTAAATGTTTTCAAAGGCACCAAGCTTTTTTATTCTGTCTGTCTTGGACATATGGTCTCCAAGCAGCCCAGGTTAACCTCAGACTTGAGATTCTCCTGCCTCAGCTGAGATGTCAGCAGTACATGAGCCTGAACTGACAGCTCTCCTCTTTTGCACAGGTGGAACTGTGATTTCTGCTGACCCCTGGGCTGGTGAGTGCTCCCAGAAATCACGTTCGCAAAGCCTGCTGATTTTTTTTCTTTTTTCTTTTCTTTTCTTTTTGTTTTTTTTGTTTTGTTTTGTTGGTTTTTTGGTTTTTGGGTTTTCGAGACAATGCTTCTCTGTGTAGCTAGCCCTGGCTGTCCTGGACTCAATCTATTTACCAAGCTGGCCTCAAACTCACAGAGATGCACCTGCCTCTGCCTCCAGAATGCTGGGATAAAGGTGAGCGCCACCACGCCCGTCCAATCTTGTTGCCTTGTGGTCTTTGGCATAAGATTGTTGACAATGGCAGGCACATCCCTACCTTGTTGTCTCCTGATTGTAACCTTCTCCGTGCTTTTATAGAACTGGAAAACCCTAGGCTGTGTGTTAGCCATAACTGACAACACACACACACATTGAGCTTGCAATACAACAGTGATGGTAGGAACTGACAGAAAGTGACTGAGTGATGAGCAGCCCATCTTCATGAAAGGATTCACGAGTTACTTATGGTAGGCTGAGGTCAGAGTCACTGTGGTGATTCATGCTTATAACTCGAGCACCTGGGTGACTGAAGTAGAAGGATTGGGAGTTTGAGGCCAGTCTGGAGTAAACATAAAACTCTGTCGATGATGATGATGACGACGACGACGACGATGATGATGGTGGTGATGGTGGTGATGATAATGATAGTGATGGTGATGACAATGATGATAACAGCAACAATGACAATGATGATAGTGATATGACAATGATGATGATGATGATGACAATGATGACGATGATGTGATGATGATGATGATGATGATGGCAGTGGTGATAACGATGATGATGATGACGATGATGATGATGATGATGGTGGTGGTGGTGATGACAATGATTATGATGACAATGATGATGATGACGACAGTGATGACAGTGATGATGATGGGGTGGTGATGACAATGATGATGATGATGATGGTGATGACAACGACTATGATGACAATGATGATGATGACGACAGTGATGACAGTGATGATGATGGTGATGGTGATGATGATGATAATGATGACGACAACAACGGTGACCATGATGATAGTGATATGATGACAATGATGAAGATGGTGGTGGTGATGACCATGGTGGTGGTGGTGGTGATGGGCTGTAGAGATGGCCCAGAGGTTAAGAGCACTGGCTCCTCTTGCAGAGGACCCAGATTTGATTCCTGTCACTCACAACCATCAGTAACTCCATTTCTGAGGGCTCTGATGCCCTCTTCAGGACCCTGAGGGGACTTCACGCACAAAGCACACATGTGCAGGCAAAATTACCCATACACATAAAATAAAAAATAAAGGAAAATTTAAAACTAAAACATTATCAGTCAATCAATTAACTGATCAATCAAGCAGTCAACCAATCGATCAATTTACTGATCAAGCAATCAAAAGGCTGACTTGGTCCTTCCTCTCTTGTTCGCTCTTCTCCCTTCCCCTTTCAACCTTTCAGATGCTGCCATCTTGAGCTCACACTTCCCAGCCTCCAGCAAGTATCAGTACATGGTCCTCAAATAGCAGCCAGTGCCCAGCATCTGTCACAGCAGCTTGCAGGAGACTGGTTCCGCCTAGTTACAAGATCACACCTAGAGCTCCAGGTCTCTTAGCTTGCTCACCCACTGTCGGCTCTTTTTGTTGATTCTTGTTGGGTTGTGCAGACTTTCCCCCACCACTCAGCTTTGCAGGATAGGGAGGAAGTAAACACTGGTTGTATTTATTTCTTCCAATATGATGCTTTGTCTCCTTACTGTTTTTAGACAATCCAAGCCTTCTTCTGTTTAATGGGCAACTTCACTATGTTTGCATCTTTTCAGATCAGTTGATATATTTAAACTTCATTTCTTTAATATCGTTTTCTTTTTCTATTTGCTGTCCTTTCTCTTCCCACTCCTTATTTTTTACTCCTTTTTATCTTTTCTTCCTTTCTCTTCCTTCCTTTCTTCCTTTCTTTTCTTGTTTTTTCAAAACAGGGTTTCTTTGTGTAGCCCTGGCTGTCCTAGAACTCATTCTGTAGACCAGGCTGGCCTCAAGCTCACAGAGATTTACCTGTCTCTGCCTCCTGAGTGCTGGGATTAAAGGTGTGTACCACTGTGCCCAGCTGCTTGTTTCCACTTTTAAAACAATTAAAATAACACATTTATTAGACCCTTTGTTTTTACTATTTATTTAGTTAGTTTTTTGTTTTTTGTTTTCAAGACAGGGTTTCCTCTGTGTAGCCATGGTTGTCCTGGACGCACTTTGTAGACCAGGCTGGTCTCAGAGATCCACCTGCCTCTCTGCTTCCCAGAGTACTGGGTACAATTTATTTTTATTACAATTTCTTTTTCTTTTTAAAAAGTTTTATTTTATTTTATTTTTTTATTTTTGTTTTCGAGACAGGGTTTCTCTGTGTAGCCTTGGCTGTCCTGGACTCACTTTGTAGACCAAGGCTGGCCTCGAACTCACAGGGATCCACCTGCCTCTTCCTCACAAGTGCTGGGATTAAAGGCGTGTGCCACCGCACCCAGCTTAAAATTTCTTTTTATAAAATGTTTGCTCTCCTCCCTGTCACTGTTTCTTGCCTCTGCAGAGTAAAAAGTGTTTCTGTTTCTGATCTGCAGGTATCCTCATTTGTGTGTATATAACAGAATTGTCTGCAAGGCTTCTTGGGGCAGCTTTGGGGGGCTGCGACGCAGACAATCTTCCTGCAGTAGCCGAGCTGAGGTGGCAGGTGGGATGGTAGGTGAGAAGTTGCATCTCTCCTAATGGCTCCCACTATTTCGGCGTGGAGAGTGCTTTTCTGGTAGTGAATAAAGACGCTGCTGGAAATATTTAAAACTCTTCATCGCTCACCTCTAAGTGGATGTACCTCTAAAACTTGATAGCCACGTCAACCCAGGGATTTCTTAGGGCCCCACCGAGCTCTAGTTCCATCTTTCCTTTGCAGATAAGTCTGCAGTTTGGAGGGGTGGGGTGGGGGTGGGGGCGAGGGAGGACATTGTAGGTTGGAGAGTTTACCATCTTGAACTACTACAGTGTAACTGGGGCACATAGTTTCCTATCTTTCTTTTGTTGACTCAGCCAGGAAGTATTTTCCGTTTTTTTTTCCTGTGAGAAGGGCTGTCACTATGTTGCCTAAGCTGGCTTGGAAGTCGTAGCTCAAGGCACCCTTCTGTCTCGGCTTTCTGAGGAGCTGGGGGCTACCGCGCATACCACAGGGCCAGCCTGGATATGTCTTGGCCTTCTCTATTGCTGCGATAAAACACTACAAGGAAAAAGCATCTTGGGAAGGAAAGGGCTTCTTTGGCTTACATGTCCTGGCTAATAATCCACTGAGGGATGCCAAGGCAGGAACCCAAGTGGGAAGGAACTAGGAGCAGGGGCTGATGCAAAAGCCATGGAGGGTGCTGCTCCTGGCTTGTTCCCATAGCTTTTCCAGCCTCCTTCTTCCTTTCTTCTTCTTCTTCCTCCTCTTCCTCCTCTTCTTCCTCTTCCTCCCCTTCTTCTTCTTCTTTGTCTTCTTCTTCTTCCTCTTCTTCTTCTTTTGTGGTTTTTCAAGACAGAGTTTCTCTGTGTAGCCCTGGCTGCCCTGGACTCACAGAGATCTGCCTGCCTCTGCCTCCCGAGTGGAGTGCCAGGATTAAAGGTGTGCAGACCCAGCCTGTTTTCTTACCGCACCCGGACCACCAGGCCAGAGCAGGTGTCACTCATGGTGAACTGGACCCTCTCATATCAGCCATCAATGAAGAAAACGCACCACCAGCTCACACACCCACAAGTCAATCCAGTGGGAGCATTTTCTCAGCTGAAGATCTCTCTTCCAACATGACTTCAGCACAGAGAAGAAAGTTGTTGGGGCACTTAAGCCTGTGCTAAGCAGTGTATTCACTCCTGGGACTGAGGACCAGGGTTTGATGGTGGGTTCACGAGACAAGACCCAGGCAGTTACCGCCACAGGGTGAGCACCTTCTCAGGAAGAGGAGCATAGTGGGACCATACAGCCAGCCCTCTCCCCGACCTCCACCTCGGGCCAGTGGAGAGTCCTACTTTCAAGCCAGGTGCTGACTTCTGGCTTCTTTCTGGGGTGTGTGTGACTGGCCCCTCCGTGTGAACTTCAGCATTGTGCTGTGGGGTTGAATAGTGAGGAGTCATTGGAGAGAGCTGTGGAATGTTTCTTGAGAAAAGCGCTGTTGGAGCCGACCTCGGTGATGCAGGAGGCTTGGGCTGCTGCGTGACAGGAGGACAAGGGCGGGGAGTGGACATGGCCAGACACTGAGGAGCAGTGTGTCAGAGGGCTAAAGGTGAAAGTCAGCCGGAACATTTGGATTCTTTCTTTCTCTAAAAATAGAACCTGAGTGAGGCAGAGCCAGCAGCAGGGACGTGTGGCCAGGGCAGTTGAGAGCCTCCTGGGGTGCAGAGCCTTCTGCTGTGTGCACTGAGAGAAAGCGTGGATGTCCTGCCCTTTCATGCTGACAGGCTGACAGGCTTTGCCTTAGAGTCCCCAGGGGGGACATCGACAGGCCCAAGTTCCCAAGACTAAGAGGTTAACTCTTTGGTTAATGTTCCCAGTGATATTTTTCTTCTCTTCTTTCAGTCTTTCCTAAATTCTCACAACAGGGCCTTGGAGACGTGCTCAGAGTTCACCAGCACTTGCTGTCCTTGCAGAGGTCCTGGGTTCGGTTCCCAACACCCACATGGCAGCTCACAACTGCCCTTAAGTTTTCACTCTAGGGTGGCAGTGCTTTTTTCTGATCTCCGTACTCACTGCACGTTTGTATGTAGAACACTCACACTAGTGCAGGTGAAATACTAATACACATAGGATAAAAATAAATCAATCTTTAAAATGAAAAAAGCAATAGTCAAACATGCCTTCTGAAAACAGCTATAGCTTGAATCTAGAATGTTCTCCAAAGACCCATATGTTAAAGATTAGTCTGTCTGTTTAAGAGTTGGGGGGGGCTACAAAGAGGTCTTTAGGCAATCTGGGTGTGTTCTTTAAGGGGGATTGTAAAGCTGGGTGTGACCTCAGAGCTTGGGAGACTGAGGCAGGAGGATTGTGAATCCCAGACTAGCCTAGGAGAGCCTGATTCAAAACAGCAGAGGATTATGAAGGGAACAGGGTTATGGGGCTCTTTGCTCCACGCCTTCTCTTTCCTTCCCAGGTCGACTATATGTCATCCCCGCTGTGTCGTGCTGCCTGTGCCGAGCAGCAGAGCCAGCAGATTGGGCATGAGTTGGTGCGGACCGTCTCTCCTTAGAAGCTGATTGCCAGCACTTGCTCTGGCGATGGGAAGCTGCCTAGCGCACGCAGACACTGGTAACCCTGCTTCCAGAACGTTCTCTCCGGTGGCCCTCCTAGCATCCCTCACTGAGAAAGGCAGCCTTCCTGCTGTGATCATGTCCCCCTCCCGTCCATCTGTCCGTCTGTCCTCTGGATAGGAAACATCAAACACTTCCTGTTCCCGGGGGAAAGAATGTCACCTCACATTCCCAATGAAGTCTAGTAAATAGGCGCGTGAGTCATTTCATTGAGTTCTCTGAAGAAAGATCCATGAATAGACCCTTTTGTGAGTCACTGGGTTACGCTGCAAGATGAGAACTGTCTCAGAGCGGTTTCCACAAGGGCAGGCTGAGGAGATGTGCAGAGCACTTCCTCTTCCGGCTGAGCATGTGCTGGGGAGGGGGAGGCGCATAGCTCGAGTTCATGCAGGGCTGTGCTTGACTCCTTGTCGCGACCCCTCGGGTACATCTCCGTCCTCAGATCCCTGCTCTAGAGTCCGGGCAAGCTCTGTAGAGTACTCCCACTGAAGTGAAAAACTGGGAAGAGGACATTTGGACGGTTGAGGAGTCTGACCCAAACTCAAAAGGGTCGTAGGATAGAGGCGCAGCCAGGGGCAGTTGGGTACATTGATGCCCTTTCTGGATCCTTCTTGACCCTCTGAGCGTGGCCACTGTGTCACACCTGCAGGACCCCTGGAGGATTGGGAGTAGCCATCCATTTCGATATCCAACGGGATAAAAATTAGTGTTCATGGGGTTATAAGGAAAGCCATGTAAGGAAGCTAGAACAGTCTGGAAATCATCCCAGATGTTGGGTTGTCTATAGATCCTACAAGAGCTGGAGTCAGGGAGGAAGAGAGAAAAGAGGTGAGGAGGCAATGTGGAAAGGGATATGAAAGGGGAAGGAGAGAGAGAGAGAGATATTCTCGATAAGGCAAATGAATCTGGAGCCCAGGAGGAAAGCAGGTGTGCCTCAGAGCTCAAGGTATGGGATTAGGAAGAGGATGTCCCCATGTATGTCCACAAAAGCTGTCTGCCAGTGCAGGAGGACGAAGGGAAGACATGCGCTGGTGTGATGCCCTGTTGTCACCTTCTGTGAATCCCTCATGTTTTGAACAGGAACCTGACAGCTTCATCTTTCACAGGTTCCCCCCAAAAAATAAGGCACCTGTGCTGTAGGGCAGGGCCGTTAGGATTTGGGTCTGTGTGTACCAGGACAAACAGCCCTAGAGTCCTCAGCTCGTAGCCTCCCGAGCAAAGAGGCTTGCCACCACTCAGGGAATTTCAACAGCACAAGGTACGTTGGACACTGGGGCACTTCTCCCGTTCGCTTAGTAGCTCAGATCTCAGACACGGAGCAGAGGCCTCATGGATGGGAGAAGCCATCTTTGGCCTTAACTTCAACAGACTCATCTTTGGCAATTTTCAGACAGCACACTCTTTGCAGAAAAATACTCCAAAGAAACAATCTGCTTTCTTAAGTGTGTGGTATTACATACTTTAAAGATACATATAAATGTGTGTGTCAAAGGACTGGTTTCCTTTGGATTTTGTTATCGCTGTTCTTAATTTGTGGTATTTTTGTTGTAGAAATGGCTTTCTAGAAATTTTTTTTCACTTACGACATTATTACCAGAAAAAATAATGAAATGACACTGGAATTGCCAAATAAGCAATTAAGACATGCGTTCTTAGTGAGTTGAATTTTCAAAATAGCTTATGATAGACATAATGAAAACTCTTAGTGACTACACAATTTTCTCGTATCTTTGCCTATACACATGTACACACACATAAGCGCGCACACACTCCTGCCCTGAACCTGGGCCAAATGAGTTTTTTTTTTTTCCTTCCAAAGCACAGTGTATATAATCACACAAGAACAGCATGTCATTCTACCACGTAGGTGACAACGCACCTTTCACACCCACCTCTGGGTCTTAGTGTCTAGCACAGTGTTAAATCCATGTTTGAAGGAGTGAGGTGCTTAGATAAAAGTGTGTTGACTGTTCCGTGATTTCATTGCCAAGTGCTGAGGTGACTTCGAGGCCTCAGTGGGTCATTGGCTGTGTCACTGTGCCTTGGGTACCCACAGGAATACTTAAAGAGAGACACAGGGAAGCAACGTCAAGGAGATGGGCAGAGGGCAGACACTGAGGAGAACAATAATAATAATAAAAATGTTGCCGGGTGGTGGTGGCACTCGCCTTCAATCCCAGCACTCGGGAGGCAGAGGCAGGCGGATTGCTGTGAGTTCAAGGCCAGCTTAGTCTACAAAGCGAGTCCAGGACAGCCAGGGCTACACAGAAAAACCCTGTCTCAAAAAACAAAACAACAACAACAACATGTTTCAACCACACCCAGCGACGCATGCCGCAGTCCTAGACACTTGGGAAGCTGAGGCAGGGGAATCATTTGAGCCTAAGAATTTGAGGCCAGCTGTACAATATAGACAGACTCCAACAAACAAATAAACAAGTAAACAAATAACGTTCTCTTTTGAATTTTACTTTATTTTTTGATAGCTTGCAGATATTTCTCGGATATCTAAAGTATATCGATTCTTTCATAGAAGAGCCTGGAATGGATTACATAATGGCCCTCCCAGTATTCTTGCTGTAGTGGGCTCCAGAGATGGCTCCGTAGCCAAAGAGCAGAAGACCTGCCTTTGATTGTCAGCAACCACCTGTAACTCTGGTTCCAGAGCATCCAGCGCCCTCTCCTGGCCCCCTTGGGCACATACATGCATGTGGTGCACACAAACTCACACAGGCACACACACACATATATAAATAAAAATAATTTTTTTTTAATTTAAGAAGAAGAAGAGCAGGAGGTGGATGGAGAAAAGGGGTGTGGTCCTCCTGTAGAAAGGTGTCACAGCCACTTTCTGTGTATTGGAAGGTGAGGGGTTACTAATGAAGGAAATACAAACCCAAGATTATACCCCCACTATGTTTTGGTTTGGTTTGGTTTGGTTTTTCGAGACAAGAGTTTCTCTGTGTAGACTTGGCTGTCCTGGACTTACTTTGTAAACCAGGCTGGCCTCGAACTCACAGAGATCCACCTGCCTCTGTCTCTTGAGTGCTGGGATTAAAGGCGTACACCACCACACCTTAGTACACTCCCACTATGTTAGCACGGTGTACGTACCTGTTGCTGAAAGAATCAAGTTTTCGGTTTAATACAAAAAACACACTTGTTAGAAAGAGAGGTCAGTAATGCTTTGGGACGTCTATAAAGATTCTGATTTTATTTATTTATTTTTTCTATACTGAACACGAGTTTAATGACTTTCCGTATCTTTAAAATGCCCAGCCCTCCCCAAATTAAGGAACCTGTCTGTTTGATCCTGAGATGATAGAAACCTGGGGTCCTGGTGCCTGGCCTCACAGTTCTCAGAGCATCACAGAAGCGGACAGGCAGAGAGAAAAGACAGGTTTGGATGCAAGCTCTTACCCTGGGGCCGTTGGGCTGGCCAGGCTGGCTGGCTCTCCAGCACCGGCTCAGAGGGAATGAGCTTTCTGATTGTGGCAGCTGGGCTGTTGGCCTTCGGCTGAGTTCTTCGTATGCTTTCATATAGCCATGCCCTTCCCTTCGCAGGACCGTCAATTCCCGTCCTCTTCATGGGAAAGTATGAACATCACAGATGGACGTGCAGGGCCGCCAGACTCCCACACCGCACTCCAGAGGCTGCAGACCTCCTCTGTGCCTGCCCGCCCGACGCCAATCAACTACATCTGATAGGCAAGCCCTTTTGGGGGAAAACTCAAGGTCTAGTCAGCCTCATTGATTGACGGCGGAAATTAGCTGCTTCGGAGATGGGTACATTTCTAAATCCAGCTGTTTTCTCACAAGCCGAACTCAGTCTCCAAGGGGTAGGGACAGAAGGAGACACAGCGCAGCAAGATTGTTCTGTGGTCACGTGTGTCGGAGAGGTGGTGGGAAAGCGCAGAGGTCTGCCGCAGCTACAGGTTGGTGAGGTCTGAGCTATTCTGCAGACGACGGCAAATCTGTCTAAATCACCCTCAACTCTGGTCCAAAGACCCGGAGTCTGCATGCCTTTGGCAGGTCGGGCCCCACCCCACCCCCACCCGGCAGTGTGTGGTGTGTAATCTGAACCTGTCAGCCCTAGGCAGAACGGACCCAAAATAGATGGACAGATAGCCAAGCAAGGAGCCCGCTGATGGGATGCAGCGGGATGGGACGGCCTGTGTGGGGGGCGGGGAGTGAGGTGGGGGGGGGATGCAGGAGGGGGGGCGCGGCACAGACTGCCTGCCTGGAGGAAGGGCTTTGGTTAAGAAAAACTGTAAACTGGCTGTGGAGGAGGAAGCGAGTTCCCAACACTTAGGAAACCAGTTACCACAGAGGAAGCAAGAGTTACAGCGGACTGTGAATTGGGCGACTATTTGTCATTCGTGTGGGAGAAAGCTAGAATGACGCTCAAGCACCAGCGGATGCCCAGGCGGGGAGGGGAGGACGGGGAAGGGGGGGGGAGGAACAAAGGAAAACAAACGGAGTCAAAGCAATGGTGAAGGAGGCCTTTCCAACCTCATGGTGTCATTGGCAACCATAAGGCAGTCAGCCACGTGGGACGCTGATAGAATTGCTGCCCCGTTCAATGGACCATTAAAGGAGCCGAGCTGACCCTAGCATGACAAGAATGCTCTTGTGGTCCCCCACCCCACCCCAGGCTAATTAGTCACGTGATCAGAGACATTCCTTTCATCCCTCCCTCCGCCTCCCCACCTGTGTCTTCATTTCAAGGCCTGTTTTCCTTCACCTGGCTTGGCCAGTGTCCCCGACCTCTAGGCCTCCATGCAGGCCCCTAGTCACCAGCTCCCCGCGCTGTGCACGCCGGAGACTTTAGCCAAGCGGTGCTAAATTGACCACAGGACTCCTTGCTTAACTCCTGCTTAAATCGGATTCCCTTATAAAGGGGGCTGGGGCCTGGGCTTTAGGAGCTGAGTGAGTCCTGAAGGGAGACAGTGAAGTTGTTCTAGGATCGGGGTGCCTACGGAGCTGGGTGATATAAAGCAAAGCTGCCGCTTCTGGGGGGGGCGGGGAGGGAGGAGACACTGGCTTTCTGTTTTTCTAAGAATTAGAATGTAGCCTGTGGGTGCTCACCAGCGATGGCTGCCTCATCTAGAACCATGAACTTCTTTGCTTTATAAAGTTGCCCAGTCTTGGGTATTCTGTTATAGCCACAGAAAAATTACCTAAGACGGTGAGGCAGGATTCTTCTCCACCTGCCCCTCAGCTGCAGGCGCCTGTGTTCTGCGCCCCCTGAGGACACTGGTCCTGATCATCCTACTGAGCTGAGCCAGCTCCGCGTCTTTGTTTTTTTTTTTTTTAAGATTTATTTATTTATTATTATGTTTACAGTGCTCTGCTTGCATGTACTCCTGCAAGCCAGAAGAGGGCGCCGCGTCTTGACTTGTTGCTGGCCTGTGTGGCAGCTCTACCCTCCTCATATGCCTAGGGTCTCAGATGACTGGTGCCCTCCAGGGTTCTGTCCGAATGCAGTGCTCACAGAACCGGGTCACTGATCTCCCCCCCCCCACCCCCCACCCCCACATCTAGGTGGGAACTCCTCCCCCAAACTGCCTCACTTACCTTATAGTATTACCGGGACTCCGTGAGGTTTGGAAGCCTTTGTGGGTGTGACAGTGCTGGCTTCCTGCCCCAAATGGCGCTGTCTAGCCTGTAGGGGCTGAACTCCTCCTGCTGGTCACCGTCTTTCTTGTGCTCAGGTCTTGTCATCGGTGGCGACCACACACCAGATTGTCCCAGGCAGGCACAATAGTACTCTCAGACAGCAGAGGGTGAGCCAGACTTCCTCTAAGGCCCTACCCCTAACCTGCAGACTATCAAGGGGAGCCTGGCCAGGACACTCTCCTAGGCTTCTGAGAGGCTGCATCTCCCAGCTTACCCTCACCTGGTCAGCTGTTACGCCGCCACTAGTGAATAGGCAGGGAGAAAGTAAGGCAAGGAGCACCCTTCCATCTGTGAGATGTGGGAAGGGTGTCCCCCAGCTCTGACATTCAAAGCCTATGAAATCGTCCCCTCAGTCCTTGTAGGGCCTAGTGTTTGTCACAGCACCTGGCCTGTAGTGGTTGCTTACTATTTTCTGAATAACAGGATGAATGACCATGCAGCCGCCTGTGTTGAAGGAGTGTGGGCTGTTCTGTAAGCAGACAGGTCTGGTTCGAAGTCGGGATCCGTCGACTGTCATGTGACCCTCAGCATCCCTGTGGTCTGTTTCTTTATCTGAGAAGTGACTGGAACACCAGGACCAGCTTTTAGGATTGTGGCATTAGGTGACTTAATACATGTGAGCCAATTAGCCACAGGCTTGCCCTCTGAAGGAACGCTGCAGGCTGGAGCTAAGTCACTCCCAGTGCAGAGCAGCCCCCCAAATAATCATTATTTGTAAAGAAAATTGGTCCTTTATATTTGTAAAGAGGATTAAAAAACAAAAATGGTTAAGATGATGAATTCTTTTATGTATATTTCACTACATTTTTTGAGACAGGGTTTCTCTATGTAGCCTTGGCTGTCCTAGACTCACTTTGTAGACCAGGCTGGCCTCGAACTCAGAGATCCACCTGCCTCTGCCTCCCGAGTGCTGGGACTAAAGGTGTGCACCACCATGCCTGGCATTTCACTACATCTTAATAAAATGTTTTTATTAATTCTTCGAAGACTTCATACACGCACACAATGCATTCTGATTATATTCACCCAACTCCTCCCCCTTCTCACTCCTAACTCCTCCCCCTGCTTCTCCCCCTAACTCCTCCCCTTCTCACTCCTAACTCCTCCCCCTGCTTCTCCCACTAACTCCTCCCCCTTCTCACTAACTCCTCCCCTGCTTCTCCCACTAACTCCTCCCCCTTCTCACTCCTAACTCCTCCCCCTGCTTCTCCCACTAACTCCTCCCCCTTCTCCTAACTCCTCCCCCTGCTCCTCCCCTAACTCCTCCCCTTCTCACTCCCTCTGCCTCTTCCCAACTCCATGTGCCCTTTTTCTTGCCTTGTAACTCCCGAGTGCAGTCTGTGTTGTCCAGATGCTCATGGGTGTTGGGCCACTCACCGCAACATGGTTGGCCTACTGGGGGCCACGTCCTCAAAACAAACAAAAAGTCTGACCCTCTCTCCCCTCCAACCATCCTCAGTCAGGGTAGGGTTTTGAAAGCGCCTGCACAATCCATGCTGGCGTGCTGATTGGCTCTATCTTGCACAGGTCTTGTGCAGGTAGCCATGGTGACTGTGAGTTCATGACTGCATCAGTCCTGTCTTACAGAGAAGACACTGTTTTGCCCTGATCATCTGAGACCTCTAACTCCTCTTATAGTATTTCTGCACGTTCTTCTGAGATAGGCTTGAGTGTGTGTGTGTGTGTGTGTGTGTGTGTGTGTGTGTGCGCGCGCGTGCGCACGCGCATATATGACATAAATGTCCTGGTTTTGGCTGAGCTCTCCACAGACACTGTTCTCTGCACTGTGCCAGGTGGTCAGCTTCTGTGTTAACCGCTGTCCGCTGCACAAGGAAACTGATCTGATGAAGTCTGACAGCTGCACTGAGATAGAGGTTCCTCACCCTCCGTCCACTTAGCAAAATAATAGTAGTAATTTCACCTCTGGGACCTATGAGAGCCTCAGATATAGGTTCTTGGCCAGATTTACAGTGAATGTGTTTCCTCCTGTTGAGCTGATCTTGAATCTAATCAGGAAGCACTTGGTTACCTCTGTAACATTTGTACCACTTTCGACTTGTGGGCGTGTCTTGCCAGGCTAGTTGTAGGGTTCACAGCTGATACTACAATTTTCAAAAGAAAAAAATGTGTGTGTGTGTACATATATTTATTTTTTTAATTTATTTAAATACAAACATATAGGCCTAATGTATATGAATATAATAAGATTTATTATCTTATTATAGTTCCCATCAACCGACCTTTCACAAGACTCAAGTCTGAGTATATTAGGAGAACTCTAGGTTAATTTTGTAGGCTAGGGGTATTTCTAGAGTTTTCCGAGCTAATGTCTTTTCTGCTTTTCGGTTACTGAAAACGCCTTTTATAAAAAAACATCATGATAATAGGTTGTAATTGGCAGGTGCCGTGTCCTAACAAACCACAATACATATCACTCCTGCGATGATGCTTTCTGGATGCCCCTGGCTCGCTCGCGATCACAAAGCTGAGGAACAGGAGGCTGCAGGGGCTGTCTGAGAACCTCGGTGGGATTTCACATACTGCAAGGCAAGTATTTGCTTTTTTTTTTTGGAGGGGGGAGAGTCTTTTCTTTGTTATGCCTGGAGTGGAAGCTAGAAAAAAAATAAATAAATAGGAGTGAAAAGGGGCAGGGGCACATTGGTCTTATACTGGCTCGGCTTTCTGAACTGGTAGCTTACGGACGCCTTTCCCCTTACGCCACTGGGGTCCAGGAACCTGTGGTTCTGAATCACAGAACCTGGTTCTCTCCCCTTGCCTCACTTGGGGAGAGTTCAACACGGGGGGGGGGGGGGGAGGGGGGGAGTTGGGAGGGGGTGGGAGGGAGGGGGGAGCGGGTGGAGCAGTGGGAGGGAGGGGGAGGGGTTGGGGTAGGGGTGGGAATTGTTCCAAATACTACTAAAATAGTCCTGGGTATTCCTCTTCATGCCATGTCTGTGACATCATCCTAAATGTTTGGTCACCAAGAAATGTACTTCCTCTTGGCTTTTAACATTCCTTACATAGTAAGATGCATTTCTAATTATATTTCAAATGAAAGCCAGATGTTTAGAACACTTTAATTTGAAACTTCTTCCCAAGGCTTGTTCTGACATTGTTGGGGTGGGGGTGCTGTTTGGCCCCGTCCTTCCCTGATTCCCTCTGTAGAGTTCCCAGATTTAACGATCTCAAGTATTTTTCCTGGGAATTTATAAATCTGCCTCTGACGGAAACTTGTTTATCTCACTGACTGTTCAGGTTAATTTTGAAGGCTGGGATGTTTCTGGAGTTTTCAGAACCATTCTTAGAATCAGGAAGGAATTTTCTAGATGACTGCCCCTTCTGTTTAGCCATACCTTGGCTTTCACTTTCTCGACAGTGAAACAAGAGCACTTTGTTATAACTCGAATTAACTCATGTAACATCTTGCCTCCAGCATTTTACTACTCGGGCTATAGGGAAAACAAAAGAATACATGAAAAAAAAAACGAGCCTCCACGCAGAAAACAGATCCCTTTTCCTTCCAGGGACTAGGCAGGTCTTCTGCCTAAGCTGGTCTAGCTGAGCACAAGCATTTCCTGCACCATGCTGGGAGGCAGAAGAGGGGAAGAGAGGAGAGGTCCCTGAAAAGTACATCTGTTTTTAAAGCTCCTGGTCACCCCCAACTAAGGTTGCTGTAAAGCAAAAAAGTGGGCATGGCCTGGGCCTAGGCCTGATTTCTTTCTGAGTAGCCACGGGAGGCAGGACTGCAGACGACATCTTTAGTTTGTTTCCCTTTACTTGGGAGTCCTTTGCATAGAATAGGTAAACACCTGAGGCTGGGGGTGGGGGGGATGGGGAGGGAGGGGGAGGGGGGGCGGGGGGGAGAGACAGGGAGGTGGGAAAAGGGGTGGATATTTGTGAAACAAAATGTTCAAGTGTTGTATCTCATGTCTCACACCAGAACAAAAGAGGTCTGGCCCCTAACCTTTCCTTGCCTGTGCCCTGCCACCTCCTGCTTGGAGAGAGATGACCTCTGGCCCCTTTGGCCTCTCACTATGAGGCTCTCTTTGCATTTCCTCCTTGGTCAGCAGCAGCGTGAATTTATTACTCTCTCTTCTTACTGTGGATGTGATGTGACCGCTCACTTCAAACTCCTGACGCCTTGACTTCCCCACCATTCCAAAAGCGGAATTATTAGCTAAAATAAACCCTTTCTGGGCTGGAGCCGGGACTCATGCAGTGGTTCAGAGCATATACTGGTCTTCCAGAGTACCAGAGTTCAAGTCCTAGCCCCTACATCAGGCTGCTTACAAACCCCTGTGACTCCTCTGGCCTCTATGGGTGCTGTACTCATGAGTATGTACCTACACATGCGCGCGCGCGCGCGCACACACACACACACACATACACACACACACACACATGCACGCACGCACACATACAACTTAAAAATTATTGAAAATATAGTGGGGCATAGTGGCATACACCTTTAATGCCAACACTTGAGAGTCCAAGGCAGGTGGATCTCTGTGAGTTCAAGGCCAGCCTGGTTTTACTGAGTGAGTTTCATTCCAGTATAGCCAGAGACTACATAGTGAGATGTTGTTTCAGAAAAACCAAACAAACATAAGTTATTAAAAAATAAACAAATCCAGTCAGGTGTGGTGGCGCACGCTTTTAATCCCAACACTCAGGAGGCAGAGGCAGGCGGATCGCTGTGAGTTCGAGACCAGTGTCATCTACAAAGCGAGTCTAGGACAGCCAAGGCTACACAGAGAGACCCTGTCTCAAAAAACAGAAACAAAAAAACCCAAATCCTTCTCCCTTTAGTTGCCTTTGTTAGAGTATTATATCATAGCAACAGCAAAGAAAGGCCCCCCAACACCCCCCCCCCCTGCAGCCAACCACGGGAAAAGTGTGTCAGCATATTGGGTCCTTGTTATGCAGGGCTGCAGTGGCCTCCCTACCTCTGGGCCGTGTGGGCTCAGGAAGGGAAGGAAAGGAAAGGGCAGGCAAGGATGAGGACTGCCCCCCCTCCCCCCCACCCCCCCCAACCCCCGCTGCACAGGAAGAACAGAGCCCTGCCTCGCCCCCTTCAGTTTCCACCAGTGCCCTCAGACTCCAGAAGTGGTCAGAGAATTCTGGGAGGGTTGTTACCAGATAAGCATGGCCCAGACACTTCAAGACCTCTCTAACCCGTGGAACAAATCCTTCCAGGGCTATCAGGAGGAGGAGAGGACCGAAACAGAGCTGCACGCAGTCCGAGGCATTCCACTGGGTTTTAGAGACCTCCTGTTATTGTTAAGACCGAGATCCTGGCCGGTGGTGGCGCACGCTTTTAATCCCAGCACTCGGGAGGCAGAGGCAGGCGGATCACTGTGAGTTCGAGGCCAGCCTGGTCTACAAAGTTGAGTCCAGGACAGCCAAGGCTACACAGAGAAAGCCTGTCTTGAAACAACCAACCAACAAACAAACAAACAAACAAAAAGAAGGAGATGTCATGCAACAGACACGATAGGGGGAGAGTTATCTGGGGGAGGGAAAGGAGAGAAGAGTTAGACCCAAGTCGGCCATAAGGGTAGAGAGACGCTGTGGGGGAGAGGTGGGGGGGGGCGCCTTAGGGAGACAGACAGAGGTGGGGAAGCCCAGAAGTGAAAGTTCAAGAGAGAGATGAGGTGCTGGGTTGTTGCTTTTATAGTCGGGCACATACCTGGCGGCTGTAAGTGATGACATCAGAGTTTGCTAGGCAACCTAGAGACAGGCTGGTGGATCGCTTGTGAACTAGCACCTCCATTCAAGGCCACACTGGAATTCAAGGCTTTGATGCTGAAAGTAATTTCAGAACCACAGAGCTGGGGCTCAGTGAAGACTATTTAAACACAGGCTCAGGCAGAGGGTCCAGGGAAAAGACCAGCACTCACTCAAGAACGGAAATTTCTCAAAGGAAGAATCACACACATTAGGGGCTGGAGGGTTGGCTCAGCTGTTAAGAACACTTGCTGCTCTTCTGGAGGACCCAGGTTCAGTTCCCAGCACGCACAAGGTAGCTCACAGCCACGTGTTACTCCTGCTCAGGGGAATCCAATGCCCTCTTCCAGTTTCTGTGGACACACACAGTACGTGCTCACACAGACATACGTGTGTATATATATAGAGAGAGATCAGAACAACAAATCCTTAAAATAAAATAGACGCGCAGCTCATTGATTTTTACAATGTTACAGACAGGATTTCAGTGAGGTTTAAAGTTACTAATTTATCAGTAAATGGTTCCTGGGGGAGGGGGCATGTACCTGATAGGACTGCAGCAAACACAAGTCTAGTCCACAGCAAGCAGGAAGATACAGCATCTTCATCGTAAATGGTTTCTGTCTGAGGTTTTCAGGGTATCCCTAGGGAAGGAGTGAGGCTCCACCACAGGCTTTAAGCCTTGTTTATTGCCACGTTAACATAAAACACCTACATATGAAAGCAATATTACTCCTGTGTTAGCAGCCACCCAAGCAAACGTTGTTTGTGCCGGGATTCTTGCTTTTCATTTACTGAGTGGCTTTCATCCGGCTTTAGGGTGAGAGGTCCTGTCTTTTCTCATGTCCCCGTGACTTCCCTGTCTTCCTATGCAGCCTCAGGTCCGTTCTCTGAGATTGTGAAATACCAGCCATGTCTCTGCTCTTAGCAGTCACGTAGCAGACACCGAAAACAAAAGGATCAGGTGATGACGAAATCGGGAACGTGAAAACAAACCAAAGATGAAATGTCTGAACAGGAACATGAGACGGTGATGCTAGAACTTCCCCGTGCAGACGGGGAGAGGGAGACAGACAGCAGGATGGAGGCAAGCTCCCTTGTCGTCATGGTTACGACAGGCGTGGTGCTCCTGAGATTTTCAGGAGACTTCTCCAGAGCCCTTGTTTTCTTCTGACTTGTCTAGTCTTCTGTAAGCACTTTGGGAAGAACCTACAGGGATAAGCATCTCAGGTCTCCTGCGCAGCTGGCAGCGCCTTCTTCGCTCAGCAACGTGGTGGGGGAATCCTCACAATTTAGTTTGAAGGAGCCCAGACCTCGGCAACCAAACCTGGGATTGAAATGCAATTTCTGAGGAAAGGCTAGAGGGTTCAGCAGGTTGACTCAGACTCCCAGGAACCCCGCAAGGGTTACTAAAAACTTCTAAATGCTCCGAGAGTGGGGCGTGTTATTAAGCTCTTAAAACAGCACCTCAAAACTCTTAAGTGCTTGCATCTGGTACCCCCCAGGCATGGGAGAGCTGAGATTCAGCACATCGGGAGAAAGGCAGGCATGCTAACGTGGTGTACAGTGTGTCTCACCCAGCTGATGCGCTCAGCTAAAAAACGCACCATTGGAGAATCAAACGGGAACACAGCGGGGAGGACAGAGAACCTCCAGCCACAGTTTGTGAAGCCCTCCTTCTGCCTGGCCCCCCAGGTGTTTCCCTAATGTGCGTATCCTGTGTGCTCGCCTCATGATGAAGTTTGAGGATGGAGATTACAAAAAAAACAAGGTTGGAGAGATGGCTCAGCGGTTAAAGCACTGGCTGCTCTTGCAGAGGACCTGGGTTCGATTCCCAGCACGCCCAGGCAGTTCCCAACCATCTGTAACTCCAGGTGCAGGAGATCCAATGCTTTCTTCTGGTCTCCATGGGCACTGCACACACACACACACACACACACACACACACACACACACACACACACACTAAATAAATAAATAATCTCAAAGAGAATGAGTGTTTCAAATGGGTGAAAGTGTATCAAAGCACACTTAAGGAACATTTTGGCAAACCGGAGACCAATTAAGGTGACTTTTCGCAAAATAAATTTTGTATATAAAACATGACAGGGATGCAGTGATGGACATGTGAGCTGGGGCTTCTTACAGAGTTCAGAGACCATGGGCACCTAAAAGGGTTTTGAAGTAGGTTTTCTTTGTAACTTTATATTTGGAAGAAAAGCACAGAGGGATAGCAGACTGTTTAAGTATTGAGTGTGTTTTCATACAAACTTCCAAAGGAGTTACCTTCCAAAGGTAAACACCATTAACAACTCCCACCCCCACAACAGGGTTTCTCCGTGTCACCCTGGCTAGCCTGGACTCAATTTGTAGACCAGCCTGGCCTTGAACTCGAAGAGATCTGGCCTTGAGACCTGTCTGCCTCTGCCTCCTGAGTGCTGGGGTCAGGCCCTTTAATAATCTCATGTGTTTGAATTCTCGCTGCCTGTTCTCCCAGGACATTCACAGCACCTGTGCTAGAATTCGACCACTCACACTGTCAGCCACCAGCACTCCTGAGGTCCTTTAGTTAAGTCATTTTAGATACATTTTTATTGTAGTGTAGGTCTAATGTTGAGTACTGAGCTATAAAGTTTTTGAAGAGGTGACTTTTAAGGACGTATGGAAAAGAGAAATACATTTTATAAGGTGCTAAATGATGTCCGCCATTGACCTTTGACTCCCAGGAGCTTTCTGTGCTGTTGCTTTACAAGTGTTTATTATATTGTCTTACACGATGTCTCTCATGTGGCACCGTGCATGGGAGCGCAGTGCCTGCAGACACCAGCACGGGGTGTAGGATCTCCTCAGAGCTAGCATTCCCCTTTGAAAACTACCCATCAAGGATTCTGGGAAACAAACTCAAATCCTCGCAAGAGGCTCCAATGTTTGTAAGCACTGATGTGTCTCTCCAGTCCTTAAGTGTTATTGAGCAGTTCAAAAAAAAAAATTGTCATGTGGGGTAGCGTGGCTCAGCAGCAAAAGTGACAAACCCGACAGCCTAAGTTGGAATCCACACAACAGAAAGACAGACCCCCACTTCTCTGACCTGCATAGACACTGCATGGCACGCAGGTGTCCACAAGCTCAGGCGCTAACTCCCTCGCTCCCTCCCCCGCCTCTCTAGTGGCATGCACACTCGTATAAGTGGATGTAATGTAAAACAAAATGAAAGAAAACAAATATCTACACCCTACGTTCAGAGGGGGAGAAAAAAGAAGAAGAAAAGAAAGAGTAAAACAAACAGCTCTGTACTGGACAGCACAAGAGTGACCAGAGAGGCGTGAGCGCCCCAACATATGCTTGCCGCAGATGTTTTATTTATTTGTTTGTTTATCAAATGCACCGACTGACTGGTGACTGGAGAGCCTGGTGCAGCTGCTCATACCTGGCTGCCAATGTCCACATTCCTCTGAGGAGCCCACATTTTCACAAACTTTTCGGTAAATAAGTACTTGACACCTCTGCTTCTCATGCAGGACGGAGTCAGAGGCGTCCACACCCAGCTCACCTGCCTGTGTTCTCCTGTCTTTTCTATGAGTGTCTCTACTGCCTCGTCTTGATTTGGAAGCAAAACCTCCAAAAACTACTGTGTTGTGCCTGACCCAGAAATAATATCACCCCCACCCCCACCCCCACCCCCACCCCGCAAAAAGTGGCTGTATTTTGGGGGAGATGAATTTTGCATAAAATCTGCATATTTCAATTTAATTTAAATGTGAAATTTGTTTAGCAACACGACTTCCCTTTTCAAGTGTCATAGCCTTCTGTGACTATGTGGAGAAATGTGTACTGTGACTAAGACAAAGCACTGATCTCATGTCTGTCACGGTGCTTATGGGTGTCACATGGACAAGAAGAAAGGAGCTACCTGCAAGTAACAACAGCGCCCTTTCTCTGGAGGGATTTTTTTTTTGAGATTATATCTCAATTGTTATCCCATCCCCTGTATCCTCCCCTCCCTCCCTCCTTCCATCCCGCTTTCACCCTATTGCCCTCCCCTATGCCTGTGACTGAGGGGGACCTCCTCCCCCGTTATATGGTCACAGTCTATCAGATCTCATCTTGGTAGCTTGCTTATCCTTTCTCCGAGTGCCACCAGGCCTCCCCATCCAGGGGACGTGGTCAAATATGGGGCACCAGAGTTGATGTCAGAATCAGTCCCCGCTCTCCACTCAACTGTGGAGAATGCGCTGTCCATTGGCTAGATCTGAGTAGGGATTCAATGTTTACTGCATGTATTGTCCTTGGTTGGTGCAGTAGTTTGAGCAGGACCCCTGGGCCCAGATCCACCTGTCCTGATGTTCTTCTTGTAGGTTTCTAGGACCCTCTGGATCCTTCTATTTCCCCATCCTGCCATACTTCCCTTACCTAAAGTCCCAATAGGAAGTCCTCACATCTGTCCCAATCTCCTGGAGGGTTTCTTATTCATCACCAAGTGCATCCGCGAAGGACAATAAGGGCTCATATTGGCAGATGTCACTTTCTGGCACCGGCTGTCACGGCATGTAAACATCCGGTGCTCATTTCTCAAGGTCTGTAAGCTTTAATGGCCCAAAGGAAGGACACGGTGTCCTTTGCTGTTTTTCCATACATTGAAAGGTGTATTAGTTTCAGGTTGATTTTCTTCTATTTAACAAAGTATCCTGGCCGTTTCTGAGACTTTGAATGGATTAGACGTTTCTAGAAAAGGTTGGTTCTTGTCCTAGGATGTAGCAGAAGTGAGCTCAGCCATCTCAAATCCTAATAGAAGATCCTTCTCTTTCTCCTTCTTCTTCTTCATCAAAAGTGCTTTGGAACATAAGCCAGACTGGCCTGGACCTCATGATCTGTCTGTCTCCTTCTCCTATGTGCTGAGATGGGAGAAGGGCCCCACCACATCTGGTCTGGAAGGTACTTCTGGTACCTTCTGGTCACTGGCCAAGCAGCCAGCCAGCCTCCTTTTAGTTTTAATTTGATGTGATATGGGTGTCATGTATTAGCTCCCTGACCTGAGGGGAGGGGGGGGAGAGGAGAGGAGTTAAGGTCACGCTTGTTTCCCTAGTTACAACTCCCCACTTACTTGAAGCATTCCGCTCCCCCTCAGGGCAGTGCCTCCACAACAGGCGCTAAGTCTGGCTTTCTCTTTCCCACAGATATTCTAATGATGGTGTCTGGTCTCTTGAGATGGGCTTATCAGAGTCAAATCCAGGGTTTCGTGCGTGCTCTGCCAGCACTCTATTACCAAGCTATGTCCCAGGCCAAAAAGGTTTCTTAAAAATGCATTTTATGTTGGGTGGCAGTGGTGCATACCCAGCACTTGGGAGGCAGGCACATGTCTGAGTTCTAGACCAGCCTGGACTATAGAGTGAGTTCTAGAACAGTCATGGGTACAAGAGAGAAACCATGTCTCAAAAAACCAAAACCAACCAGAAAACAGACAAACTAAACCTGTATTTTACGCCAGCTGTGACGATGTGCGCCTTTAACTTTCCCCCCCGCCCCATGTATGCCAGGCTTCCATTCCGTGTTGTCTCAATGCCAGGGCCTGGCATAGGATGTGGTACAGGCAGGCGTTAAATGACTTAGTTTGGAAGATAATAATAGCCAAAGAGCCTACGCATTCGACACACAGAGCTCTGCATCAGCCACACTTTCCCCTGAGCTGTTCTACCTCACACATCTTTTTTCCCCCCCAAGGTATGATCATTCATTTTTTTACTCTTAAAGATTTTTTGTTCGTTTGTTTTGTTTCATTTTTTTGAGACAGGGTCTCTCTGTGTAGCTTTGGTTGTCCTGGACTCGCTTTGCAGACCAAGCTGGCCTCGAACTCACAGCAGTCCTCCTGCCTCTGCCTCCCGAGTGCTGGGATTAAAGACGTGCGCCACCACGCCCGGCACTTCAAGACTTATTTTTGACTGGACTCAGACTTAGAAGTAGAAGCTCTCAGCGGGGACAGCCCACGTCTCTTGGCAATCTGTTCCTGGAGCTTTTCTTTGGCTTCCTTCATTCTCTTGGCCAGAAGTTTAGCGTATTCTGCAGCCTCCTCGTTTTTCTTTTCTTTTCTTTTTTTTAAAGATCTATTTATTTATGTGTATGAGTACATTGTCTTTATGCACACCCGAAGAGAGCATCAGATCTCATTACAGATGGCTGTGAGCCACCATGTGGTTGCTGGGAATTGAACTCAAGACCTCTGGAAGAGCAGTCAGTGCTCTTAACCGCTGAGCCATCTCTCCAGCCCCCTCCTTGTTTTTCTTAGTACGCTGTTTCTTCAGAGCTATGCATCGGCGTTTGTGTTTGCAGGACACGGGGAGTGACAAGAGGCTGACTCTTGGTGCTTTGGTCCTGGGCTTCTTACCTTCTTTGTTTAAGGGCTTTCTGACAGCCTATTGGTGGACATCATCTTCTTTACAGATATTAAAGAGCTTTCGGATTCTGCTAGCTCTCTTAGGTCCCAGCTGATGAGGCACAATAGTGTCTCTAAGTCCAGGAATATCTTCCTCTTCTCCCTCCCTCTCTCTCTCTCTCTCTCTCTCTCTCTCTCTCTCTCTCTCTCTCCAATAATCAAGTTGAGAATTCTCGGATTGGCACCCACAGTGCATCCACAGACAGACTTGTGCTTCCTCTGTCCAGTTCTTGGTCTATAACAGGAACGCCCCTTACTCAAGAGCAGGCGCACTCTGCCATGGGTCAAAACGCCTTGCTTCATGGGAAAGCCTTGCTTGTCGGTCCCACCACTGACTGGTCTGGACCACATAACCCTTCCACTCTACCCAGAGTGACAGCAGCTCCTTCTGCGGCTGTGCGCTTCTCATAGAATGTACGAAGCTCGCGTTCATCGTCCACTTCTTTGAGTTTCTGACAGCCAGTGGCAGGGACACAGCCGATTGTCTAGACCGCCTCAGACACCACAGTCCTTTGTGTGCTACCTACATAAGTCTGGAAGCACAGTTGTTTTCTATGATTTTGATGTCCTGTATCCCCATGGCTATCTGGTGCAATGCCTGAATGTGTTCCCCCCATCCACCCACCCACCCCCCGCCACAGCTCACGTGTGGGGAACATATAACGGTAGCTACAAGGAGGTCTTCTATAAGAAAGTTCCTTAAGGTCAGATGAGGCTGTGAGCTTGGATGGTGACGGTGTGCGCGGCTTTACAAGCAGAGCCTTCCAGACCCCAGCACTATGCCCCTGGACTTCTCCACCTCCACAACTTGAGAAATAAGCTTCTTTCTACAGGGAACACTTTGCCCCTTCTCCTACCTTCACCGTCTTTCCCATGATCCCCCTCTGTCTCAAGCTACTTCTAAGATGTCTTCTCCTGCACCCTGCCAGAAGTAAGACCTTTCATTTAAACTCCCTAAGGACGCGTATTGCTGCTTCCGATGTAGGTGGGTTTGACGTTGTTTTACATCTACAGGCATCTATGAAGCATCCTGGAAAGAGGACACTGAGCGGAGAGAGGATATTCCGATATTCTTCCGCAATCAGAACGTCGTATCCCACCGTCTACTCTCTAAGAGCCAATCCAGCAGCAGCAAAGCGAAGGGATCTTTGTTTACAAACGCAGACCAACAAGCCATTGAGGTTGTGTGGGTTTCTGCATATGGTTAACAAGGTTAGGCAGTAGCGATATTGCCAGACGTGTTATTTTAGTTCATTTTCATTATTCAACAAGAAGTGTAAAACATTTGGCCCTTTCCGTAGCGTGGCTGGGGGAAATGGCTGGTGTTGTTTCTTTGCTGTTTGTTTTAAAGCACTTGGGACATCTCATCAGAGGACACAGTTTAGGGAATTCAGAACTGGACGTTCGTGCTGAGGACACCCACACAAACTTCTCCTCAGGACACTCACACAAGCCTCTCCTCAGGACACCCACACAAGCCTCTCCTCAGGACACCCACACAAGCCTCTCCTCAGGACACCCACACAAGCCTCTCCTCAGGACACCCACACAAGCCTCTCGTCAGTAGCTCCCGTTCCCTCACTTGCGCTCTTTCTGAACTGAGGGCCCCCACCCTGGGAAACAGAAACCCAACCAAGCATCTCTCTCTTGTTTCCAGAGGCTGGGAGCCAAAAATAGAAAATTCCAAGTTATAAGGCCCAGTGTGTAAAATCCCGTGAGTGTCTTCGGCACAGTTGTGATGCTTTTCCTCTGACTGGGAGCTGGCAGCTCTCTAATGTTGTCTCTGTTCAAAAGACCTGAACAAATCATCGTGTTTGGTTGACGACTAAAAGACTTTTACGTTTTGTGGAAATCTGTGCTTAATGTATTCTCTGAGTATGTTTTAAAGGACTTTGACAAAGAAGTGAAAATGTTGTTGGAGTTATTACTACTAGTGCTGCTATAAATGTTCCTGAATAAAAGAGGTCAAGATGGGTCGGGCGTGGTGGCGCACGCCTTTAATCCCAGCACTTGGGAGGCAGAGGTAGGTGGATCACTGTGAGTTCGAGGCCAGCCTGGTCTACAAAGCGAGTCCAGGATAGCTAAGGCTACACAGAGAAACCCTGTCTCAAAAAAAAGAAAAAAGAAAAAAAAAGAAAAAAGAGGCCAGTTGGTCTATGGCATTTATTTATTATTTATTTATTTACTGTGAATGTCTCCGTTTTATTTTAAAGATGTGTGTGTGTGTGTAAGAGAGAGAAAGAGACAGACAGACAGACAGACAGACAGACAGAGTGAGCCCAAAGAGGCCAGAAGATGGTGACAGGTCCCCTGGAGCTGGAGTTACAGTTGGTTTCTAGCCCCGCAATGCATATGCTGGGAACCCAACTCCAGTAATGTGCACCCAGAAACACTTAGCAATCCTTCTCGATCCTTCCAGCCCCCGTGGTAGACTTCTCTTGTGCTTCAAAGGGGGGGCTCGAACACTCAACGGCAAGGCTCTCAACGTGTGGGATGGGGCTCAGAAGCACAGAAAACACCTGTTGTGCCTGAGACCCGAGTTTTGGTCTCCAACACTGGAAGAGGGAGGAGGCTGGGGAGGTGGGTTGGGGAGGAAGAGTGCCTGGATCCCCCAAACCCACACAAAGGCCAGAGGGAGGCAGACAGAGACAGGAGGATCTCTAGGTCTCCTTGGCTGGCCAGCCTTGCTGAAGAAGGTCAGGTTCTAGATTCATCGAGAGATTTATCTTAAGGGAATAAGGTAAGACACATTATTCCCTCCTCTGTACTAGACACACACACCACACACACACACACACACACACACACACACACACACACACACACGTATACTCACACAGACACATACAGACACACATATCCTCACACATACATACCACACACTCACACATATACACACACACACTTGCACTCAGATGCACACCTGCACACACAAGAAACAAATACTTGGGCTGGAGAGATGGTTCAATGGCTAAGAGCGCTGCCTGCTCTTCCAAAGGTCCTGAGTTCAATTCCTAGCAACCACATGGTGGCTCACAACCACCTATAACGTGATCTGATGCCCTCTTCTGGCCTATAGGTGTACAGGCAGGCACAACACTGTATACATAATAATACATAAATAATCTTAAAAAATGAAAAGAGAGAGAGAGAGAGAGAGAGAGAGAGAGAGAGAGAGAGAGAGAGAAAGAGAGAGAGAGACAGAGTAGCCTTGGAAGTAGTGTGTTTTGAGTTGACAGACGTCCTGACAGCTCTAAAGAAACAAATGCTGTTTCCAGATTCCAACTAGGAGAGTAGAAACAAGAAGATACAGACGTAAAATCCCATTTTTGGAGAAAGACCCAGGAAGCAGGGGTACCCTGGGCCAGAAGCTTCTGGAAGCTGCCAGAAACCTGAGTGGAGCTCAGACCATCCCTAAGGGAAGGAGCGAAGGGCTCAGTGACAGCAGCTGCCACATGACACTTGCAAGAACTCCAGTCTGCCCGGAGGTTAAGCCAGGTGATGTCTCCTGGGAAACTAAGTCTGACGTCACCCTGATGATGCTGGAGGCACACAAAACAAGACCGCATGACCCCAACCTATTCTTCTCTTAGCCACTGCCAGGAAATAGTCGAGCTTTCCGTGGAAACCCAAAATTGGTCCCCAAATTGCCATGCATCTCCAGTGGGGCCCCAGCCCACACCCCTCCAGCTCTGTAAAGACTGCACTTTACAGTTAGTCAAGATCTCTGGCTCACACACCCCCTCTCTCTGTCTGTGTGTGTCTTTCTGTCTGTCTGTCTGTCTGTCTGTCTGTCTGTCTGTCTCTGTGTATGTCTTTCTCTCTCTCTCTCTCTCTCTCTCTCTCTCTCTCTCTCTCTCTCTCTCTCTCTCTCTCTCTCATATACACACACATACACTGGACATGAGCCAGAAACAAACAAATGTCATGTAACCCCTGTGGTCACTATGGTCACTAACAGGCTATGTCTTTGAAACCTCTATGAAACCATTCCTTTTTGTAACTCACACCACACAGAAACCACCTCAAGATTTCAGAATGCTCCCACCACACCTAAAGGCACATGGCTACCCTACAGACTTGTTCAAACTGGGTCTGACCTGGTGAAGCCTCCATAATGCTCCCTGACAATACACATACTGAAAAGCTATCTTGGGAATTTGCTTCTGTGACAGAAATATCAGGCAACCACAAAGAGCAAACCTTGGCCAATCACAGGCAGCCCAGCCACAGGGAGCAAACCTTGGCCAATCACAGGCAGCCCAACCACAGAGAGCAAACCTTGGCCTATCACAGACAGCCAATCACAGAGAGCCAACTTTGGCCAATCACAGAAAACAAACCTCAGCCAACCACAGGCAGTCCACCACAGAGGGCAAACCTTGGCCAACCACAGGCAGCCCACCACAGAGGGCAAACCTTGGCCAACCACGGGCAGCCCACAGCCTCATGAGGCACCCTCTTTAGGCAGCTGCCTCTGCACCTCCTCCTCTTCACGCCTGGTCTCCTGCTCTCTGGGTAATGATAGCAAAGCTTTCTGAGCCCAATCTGCCTGCTGCTCAATTAAAATTGTTACAGCAACCTTCAAGGCCGCAACACACTGACGTCAGGGCTCCCTTAAGGCCTTTTAAGTGGCCGAACAGTGGTGGCACATGCCTTTTATCCCAGCACTCGGGAGGCAGAGGCAGGCAGATCTCTGTGAGTTCGAGGCCAGCCTGGTCTACAGAGCAAGTCCAGGACAGCCAGGACTACACAGAGAAACCCTGCCTCAAACAAACACACAGACAAACGGACTTTTAAATGAAAGTGATTTCCTCCTGGTCAAGAGAACGGACTCTGCCTCTGGACCTGGACAGACACATGACATTTGGCTCTGTTTGAAGATGAAAGCATTAAGTAGTACTGGCTCCTTCCACAAAAGTTAGTTAATCTAGGGCTTGTGAGATGACTCAGCAAGCAAGGGTATTGATGCCAAGCCGGACAACGAAAGTTTGATCCCTGAGACCCACACGGTGGAGAAGGAGGCAACCGACTCCTGTAAGTGGTCCCCCGACTTACACACTCACACCATGCCATGCTCTTCTGTGTGCACACACGACATTCACACAGGCATACAAGCACACATGCATGCAGGTACACAAAAGAAAAAAAATACATACTATGTTGTTGGGGTTTGGTCTGGCTGCTGCCCAATTAGCAGACTCACACCCCCAAAATGTTTGTAACCTTGCCTAGGAACTTATTCCTGTTTGACCAATAAAAAGCCAACACACGGGGCAGGCAGATAGGATGGGCATGGCTAAGGCTGGGGGTTGGTCCGACAGAGACGTTCTTGGGAAGGAAGAGGAGAGAGACCCGAATAGGATCCGAGACCACAGAAGAAGAGAAGAAAGTCCGAGCTGAGCCGTGGGTGAGGTGGAGGAGAAGCACGTGGCCAGCATGGATGGAGGATTTGGCCCAGATGGTGAGCATTATTGAGTATTTGGCATTATGGATGGGAGTAATGCCTGCCTGCCCCAGGCGAACCAAGACTATTTTTAAAATATACCAGGTGTCTATGTTTCTTTGATTGCTAGAAGGTTAGAAAATAGCACTGTGATGATAATTAGCCTAATATAATCATTTATTAGGCCCCACTTCTAAGTTAACCACAACGCTATATAATAAAAAAATTTTTTAAAAAGCTGAGTGCAGTGGTGTATGCCTATAATCCCAGGACTTGGGAGGCAGAGGCAAGCGGATCTCTGTGAGTTCAAGGCCAGCCTGGTCTACAGAGTGAGTCCAGGTCAGCCAGGGCTACACAGAGAAACCCTGTCTTGAAAAAAACAAAAACAAAAACAAAATAAAAACAAAAACAAACAAAAAAAAAGAGCTAATCCATCTGGGCCTAGCAATCATGTGGCCAGGACAGCACCCCTCAAGAAGGCTGGTTCACCTAAAGCAATGTTGAGGAGATGTGGGGGTAGGGTGGGGTGGTAATTACCCCCTTGGTGACATAATGCACTTTTCTTCCCAGAAACTCTCGGTCATGAAGAGTCTCACCAAGTCACCACCACCACCACCACCACCACAACGGGGGTGGGGGAGGTGGGAGGGTGGGGGGGTGGGGAGGGGGGGGCGGGGAGGTGGGGGGACAAGGGGGCAGGGGGTAGGCTCTGCCCACATTTTTGAGCAATTCAGAACAAAGCAATTTCATGAGTTTTTGTTTTGTTTGTTTGTTTGGTTGGTTGGTTGGTTTTTTTCTCTCTTTCCAAAGTCTGAGCATGCCTTCTCTGGTGCCCTGGGCCGTCTCACGCTTTCTCTGCAGTTACCCTCTGATTCTGCGTGTGGCTCTTCACCAGTGGCACGAGCTTAACTCCTCTTCCTCATCTCACTCCTCTGGCAGCTGCTAATATCAAAACTGGTCCGTGAGCTTCCTTTTCAGTCTGTTTTAGATTATTTTATTAACGAGACTAAAAAGGAAAACTTCAGTTTCCCCAACAACAGAATTACAGGTAGACGCTAAATAATAACGAAGACAAAGCCTGTGGTCTCGCTGGTGTAGCTCCCTGCTGCCTAGCTCCTGTCCACACCGACTCCTGCAGCATCGCAGGCCTGGTACAAGAACATGACACACGCACCCCATGCAGTGACTCAGCTCCTCCTGTCTCCACCGCAGCTGGTCACAGGCAGACCACACCCTGGGCTGTCCTCATCTCCCTGAAGGCTAGCCCCCCAGCACCTCTCTGGGACAGTCATGTCCTGTCCTCCTGTCATACCTGCTAGTCAGTCCATCAGCTTCACAGAGTCAGGGCGCTTGCATCACTTGCCCTCAGTTGACAGGAAGTTTTCCCGAAAACCCACGGGATGTTTTGAGGCTGGGGGAGTGGGGTAGAGTGAAGTTCAGTCATCCTTACACAAAGACCAAAATGTTAGCATATGAGAAAAACCTATTGGCAAAGAGGAAAACTGACCACCAGCCCCCACCCCCTTTGCCGATGAGCTGAACTTCTGAGCTTTTTCTGGACTCTAGCCCACCTCCTTCTGTGGAAATACGTTTCCTCCCAGCAGATCATCTCTCTTTACTTTCCCCTATCTCCTTATCTCTGTCCATTTCCTTGTACCAGGGTACAACACCTGGCACCCATCTGTGGGAGCCCCACCCCCACCCCCGACCCGCCAAAAACCTTGTCAGTACCTTGCTCTGCCTGGTCCCGCCCTCCTTGCCAGGACCCAGTCTGTTTATCTGAGTGTCCACGAGGGCTCACAATGGCTCCTGAGAAGCAAGTGTTTAATTTTCAGAGCTGGTAACTGGAAATTGGCCACAGCGACAGTGTACCACTGTCTCTATCTCTATGTATCCTATCTATCTATAAGCGGCTCTGGCTTTCCTGATGGTGCCTCACAAAATATCTTCCAGCACCCCGTGGCTTTGTCACTTCTTGCTTCCTGTGCCCTTCTTGGCCACTACTCACCTCAGAACTCCATTTCTCAAGTGCGGATGACAGAAGAACCCTTCCTGCCCTCCCTGGGCACTCCTCACATCTGCCCTTGGACACCCACCGCTGCCCCCTCCACCCCCTCCACTGCCCCCCCCCGCCCCGCCCCAATTGCTCTTTGTCTTGACACCTGACAGTGCATCTGAATCTCTCTTTACTTTTCTGTCTTTTTTGACTTTCGAATTGTGTTTACCTACTCATGCCCCCCTTCTTGGGCACAGGCCTCCCACGTCTGTAGCCACATGTCTAGGTGCTACACTGACTATAGAAAACCTCACAGAGGGGCTGGGCGGTGGTGGCTCACACCTTTAATCCCAGCACTCGGGAGGCAGAGGCAGGCGGATCGCTGTGAGTTCGAGGCCAGCCTGGTCTACAAAGTGAGTCCAGGACAGCCAAGGCTACACAGAGAAACCCTGTCTCGAAAAACAAAAACAAAAACATAAACAAAAAGAGAGAACCTCACAGAGATGTCAGATTTTGGGTCTGGTTAATTTTGCTGGTTGATTTCTTTCTTTTTTATAGCAAAGTTTTGTGTGTGTGTATGTGTGTGTGTGTGTGTGTGTGAAATTTAAAGGTATAAAATTTTTATCTGTTTGATGAACAATGTACCTCTTTGAAGTTTAGGAAATTTGCATAAATGTCACTCTGCTCAATTTTTCTTAGGTAAATCACTCCCAAAGCATTAGGCCAAGTCCTGAGATAGTGGCTCTGGCTTTACAAACAGAAACTTATGCAAGCATAAGTTATAGTTTGGAGCTTGACAGACCCCAGGCGTGATCATCATGGCCTGTGTATCATCATTATCAAAATAAAAAGTCTACACTGTTCACAGAAGCCAAGAGATGAAATCATCCTAGGTGTCCATCAACACAAACACACAAACCACACATGCACACACCACATATACGTACACACACATATAGCACACACACACCATATACCACATAAACATACACAAACACAAACACACACACATACACACACATACCACCACACACACATACATGCACCACACAAACATATGCACACAAACACACACACACACACACACACACATACATACACTGGACAGTTTTTCAGCCATAAGGAAGTTTCCTCACAACCATAATGTGTTTTCTTTTTTAGGCATGCATGTGAATGTGTGTGTGTGTGTGTGTGTGTGTGTGTGTGTGTGTGTGTGCCTGATGTGTGTGCTAAGAATTGAACTCAGGTCTTCTGCAAGAACAGTATAAATCTTAACCACTGAGCCATCTCTCCAGCCCCAGAATCTATATTTAAAATGAGCTGACATGAAAGTGGAAGGTGGAGTGCTTGGGAAGAGGAAGGAAAACATCAAGAAGGGGGGAAAATGCGGAGGGGGAAAAGTGAGGATAGTGCACGGCATTGTGAGTGTGAACAAGCTACATAATAAGTGCCTGTGAGTGTGTCAGAGTAAGTCTTGTCATTCTCTCTCTCGCCACACCCGGCCCAAGTCTCATCATTCTGACATTAATGTAAACAAAGGTTCTTGAATACCTGTCTTCCTGCAGTTAGTTAATGATTTAAAAAAAAAACTCAACTAATATCTAACATTTGCGATGGTATAAGGAGCTAATTAAAATCTTGGGAAAAGGCCTGTAAGGTGGCTCAGCAGGTAAACGTGCTTGCTGTTTTCTTGACTGGGCCTGACAACACGACTTCACTTCACTCCCTGGAGTCCACGTAGTTGAAATAGGTACCTGACTCCTGCACGCTATTCTCTGAACTGCACACGTGCACTCTGTCAGGAATGGACACACACACACACACACACACACACACACACAGGAACAAAGCTCCCCATACTCCGTAAAGCATTTGCAAAATTCACATTTTCAAGCAAACCAGCTGACGGCCCCTCTCCCTTCGCATTCCTGGAAATTCAAATAACTTTTTAACAAATTCAAATCTACGTAGAGACAACTCTTTCTGTCCTTTGAAATCCTTAGTGCTTTGGTCCTGGAGTTTACCTGACGTTATGTTCTGGAGTCAGACAATCTGTTCTAAAAGAGATGACGGCTTGTGGTCAGGACCGTGCGAAGCCTTTCCATTGCATCACAGATAAGAGCCACGTGGCTCCCTTCCCACCTCTGCCTGGTCTGGCCTCATCTTCCTCTTCAGCCCTCTGACTCCTCAGGCCCAGGTCCAGTGAGCTCTTTTGTTCTCTGGGATGCTGGGGATGGGGTGAGGTGGGGGGGGAGATAATGGGGGTTTTTGATCTTTGGTTCTGCCTGGGGCCTTGACACAGTCAGGTCTCTCTTCCCAGAAAACATTCCCTTTCGGTTTCTATTGATTTCATCTCTTTCAGGGTTTGGTTCAAGCCACCTCCCCAAAATAGGCTCGGAGGGGCCGGTCTGATAGGGCGACAATGGCAGGTTATGTAAGCAGCCCTCACTTCAATCCCCTTAAGCAGTAAGTAAACATCTTTGTTTAACTCAGTGTCTGGTAAAGCAGCATTTCTGTGAGCTTTGTGTTTACTCATCGATTCCTAGAGGATTGTTTGGTCAAAACACTCAACAAACATTTGTAACAATGAACAGCTGATACCAAGTACTGTCTGTGTGTCGGGAACCGGCCCTTGTCTGCCTGTTGAGGCCGACTGCGTCTACCTGGTTCAGCTTGTAATGATTTGAGAAGCAGCTAAAATACCTATCCTTGTCTGTTAAGGAGGAACTGCGGGACCTTGTCTAAGAGAAAGGAGGTGGTCAATCCCAGAATCCCCTGTGCAGCCGGAGTTTCTTTGAACTCTGTTGCTGCCTTTACCCTCATGACCCATTTGTTTCCCAGGGGGCCCTTCCAGATTGAGTCACACTGGGGTTTGTGTGGTGTGACATTTTGGGACATAAGACACACATTCAGTCAGTTGCATATGGTTACCTCCTTGAAGCCAGGAATCCAGACTTTTGGACCCCATGTTGGTCAGTCACACACTTGGTAAGGAGGACTGAGTACCCTGGACACACTGAGGTGCTTCTGTGCAGGAGACTCTGCTTCACTGGCAACTCTGAGCAGCCAAGGTTTACTCGGGTCTCCAGTGAGGGTAACCGGGAGGACAAAGTAGGAGAGGTCACCCCAAGCCCTGTAAGCTGTTTATCATCTCTGGCTCTGCCCACTGGAAGCTAGCAACATACCACACACCCACGTCCCCCAGGCTCTAGACAGTGCCAGATGTCCCCTGGGCTGGACCCTGGTCTCCCCTCTCACCATCCCATTGTCTTCCCACCAGATGTATTCTGTCCTACACGCAGGTCTTACCTGAGCGTAAGTGTGCGCATGTGCATTAGCAGCTAGCCTCTCCGAGCCATGGCCGGCTCAAGGCAGATGGAGAAGTGCGATGATGGATACCTGGCAGGCTGACTGTCAAGCTCTGACAAACGCATAGATGGGACCATGAAGTTCAAGTTTGGAAGGGGAAGTGCAGTGGGCCACCTACAGCATGGCTGGAAAGTCACATGTGTCTCCTAGGCTGAGACACACAAGTCGGGCGTCCTATCAGAGTCGAGGGCATAACTGCAGCTGTCTACGGACAGTTACGATTAGAGAAAACGGCTGCTAAGAAAGGGAGGGACCTTTCACCTTCAGGGTCAGATAAAGGGTCAAAGGAATCTATAGGTAACAACCACCAGCAAAGGAAGGGCAGCAGGGGGTGAGGCCAAGCTACAGAACCAGGAACCATTTTTTTTAATCTAAAAAGGAATGTACCTCCCTTGGGCTGCTCCAGGGACAGCAAGCATTCGTAATGTGACATAAATGTGTCAGGAAATGCGCCATCCCATGTGTCTGTTGAGAATGGTCACGCTTAAGACCCATAGCGCATGAGTCACTCTGGGAGCGTGTGAGCATGCAGGCCCATAGACAAGAATACACCTCACGTCCATTAGGTTGGCTACTCTGAAAAAAGAGCAGAAGAAAGGAAATTAAAAAAAAAAAAAATAGCAGACACTGTCGAGATGCCAAGGACTCAGGCGTGCCATGGGTGAGAATGAAAAAAGGCGCGGCCATTCTGGAAAACCAGTAGGGAGGTTCTTCAGATAATTAAAAGAGTTATCCTACGGTATAAAACTTGATTTCCTGGCCTAAACTCCCAAAAAAAAATTCCAAGTAGGAGCTCAAAGAATGGTCTGTACACCATGTTTGTAGCGGTCTTATTGACAGCAGCCAAGCGGCCCACGTTCCCAGTGACGGGTGATACATCGCAGGGTTATGTGTACCTTGGAGGATTACTCATCCACGCGCTGCAGCTGATCTCGCAACACACTGTGCCAAGGGAAACAAGAAAGCAACAAAAAGGTAGACCCTGTGTAATTCAGCCCGTGTGAGAGCTACCTGGAGGAGGAATGGGCCCACTTCAGAGAGTTCATGACTGGGATCTGGAAGCAGCGGGGGAGGGGGGGGAAGCGGGGGGGGGGAGGGGAGAGGGGGAGGACGGGACGGTTGGAGGTGGGGGGGTTGGGGTGGGACGGGGCTTTGGGGGGGTTTGAAGTGGGGAGTTCGTGTTTAAAGGGGACAGCTTCGGTTTAACAGGAGAGATTGTTCAACCATATGCATCTAGTTAGCACTACTGAAAATGGTTTGAAAAGGAAAGGAGGAGGAGGAGGACCAGGGGGATGGAGGTCCTGTGTGAGAGAGGTCACTTGAAGAAAATGAAAGTGAAGTAATTGCTCTCTAAATACAGACTCGCATATTGCGGGGCCTGTCTAAAGCCAGCCGCAGACTTCCAGGGATTCCTGCTAATTGGAGGGGATTTTCGATGACCCACTCGCTCCGCTCCGTATAAAGACTCCGCTGAATTGGAACCGAGAAGAAACCGGGCCCCTCAGGGTGCTACTTTCACTCTGAGTCTCTTGTGCCGCCCACGGAGCTCCCAGCCTGGACTTTGAGTCCCCTGATGTTATCTGCTCAGCAGGGATCTCATTCTTTTTTTTTTTTAAAGCCTCCTTCAGTCGCATTCAGAGGGGCTGGGGGGGGGGCTCGCACTACGCATGCGCATCCTCACGCCTGCCGACCTCGCAGCAGCATCCTGCGTGATCTTGCCACAAAGTCACTGTGAAGACCTTCGGACAAAGCCTGCACTGTCCATTATCAAGTGTGTGGTGGGGAGCTTCCTGGGTGAGTAAGAGTTCCTCAGAAAGCCTCCTAGGCCATGGGAGCGGCTCCTCGTGGCCTGTCCACGCCCCGCCGTGCTACCTCTGCCAAAAGACCAGGAGGAACCCAGCACTCAACGCTGCTTTTCCGATTTCACGTCTGAGCAATTTGGCTTTGCTGAGAAGTAGAACTTCCCCCTTAGACTCATTCACCCATTTAAAGTTTATTGAAGAGGAATTGTATGCAAATTATCAGAAGATCGCTGATACCTAAATTGAGGATTGAGGGTCTGCGTCAGCAGTTAGAACGCTGGTTGCCAGGTGAGGCGGCGCAGGCCTTTAATGGCAAGCGGATTCCCTGTGAGTTCAGTGCCAGCCTGGTCTACAAAGCGAGTCCAGGACAGCAAGGCTACACAGAGAGACCCTGTCTGGGGGGGGGGGAGTGAAGATCGTTAGTTGCCCTTGCAGAGGATCACTTTCAGTTCGCATCACCCAGCATGGCCGCTCACAATCCACGTGCCACTCCAGTTCTGGCATCCGACGCCCCCTCTGGCCACCGTGAGCACTGCATGCCCTTAGTGCACAGACAAACACCCACACACTCAAAATAAACATAACCTTTTCAAAATAACGATGAGGTTAGTTTTAAAACCAGGTTTCTGGAAGCATGCTTGGTTTGTTTTGGAGACGAGGTCTCGCTATGTAGGCCTGGAACTCACTATGTAGACCAGGCTGGCTTTGAACTCACAGCGATCCACCTGCCTCTGCTTCCCAAGTGCTGGGATTAAAGGTGTGCGCCACCACACCCAGCCACCGAAATACAGTTTCTGTAGTGTAAATTCGCCCTTTTAGGAGTTCAGATCTACGAGTCAGTTTACACTGTTAACCCTACCGGAAGCAGAACGCAGTCTATCCCCATTGTCCTAAACGCCTGCCTGAGACCACTTCCTGTGAGTCCCTCTCCACTCCCCTGGCTCCAGGCAGCCACTACTCTGGTATCTGTGTCCATAGTGCTGCCTCTTTTAAATGTCACATAAGTGTAACCGCAGGTGTGTCACGTGTGTGTTTCATTTCCTTCACTCAGCCTAACGCATTAGAGAGTCACGATGTTGTTGCGTTGAGCAGCAGCCCTCTGCTGGGTGGACATACCACAGTGCAGCCATGCACCGGCTGACAAACGTTCTGTCCCCAGGTTCAGCGTTCCGGATTGTGCCACCACCAAACATTTGCACCTGGGTCTTTGTATAGACATTGATAAGCATTCTTCCTCAGATGAAATGAGCCAATTCAGGACAAGTTAAAGTATTTAAACGTAGGTTTATTGGGAGCGGCTCACCGCCAGCTCACCAGTCCCAAAGAACAGGGCCAGGGAAGTCACCTTGCAGGGGGGAGACAGAAAAGTGCTCATGCAGAGAGTCGGGGGAAAGGGGGGAAGAAGAGGAAAGAAATTGCAGAAAGAGCGGAGGGACTCGAAAACATCTGGATTAATAGTGAAGAGCCTGTGTGGGGAGGGGAAGGCCCCACCCCTCCCTACCCACCTCCAACCCCCTCACCCCTGGGCTCAAGAGGGTAGAGGGTGGTGCATGCCAGCCACGCCCTGGTACAGGTAGGGACTGAGGGATGCTGAGAGAACCTGGCTAAAAGGGTACCCCCGCCCCTTGTCCCCCCAACCCCGTGCCCGTCTGTTCCCACCACCACCACCACCACCACCACCCCACCCTACCCCCCACCTGAAGCCCAACAGAAGTAATCTTCTGCTCCTCTTGGAATAAATGGCTAGGAATGGAACAGCTGGGCCATTTGAGGAGCATAAGCTTAAATTTATAACAAACCATCAAATTGTTTTCTAACTGTTTCCTTTGGCATTCTTACCAGCAATACTTATGCTTTCTAGTTTTTCTGTGTCCTGGGCAGCCAAACAGAGCTTTTTTTTTTTTTCCCCAAATATCAGCATCTTGCCTTTTTCAAACCTGCCACATCCCTTTCTTCTCCTTTAGAGGTGCCAAGGATCCAATCTGGAGCATCTCTCATGCTAGGCAAGAGGTTAGCCCCTGAGTCCTAGTCTCAGGCCGGAGTCCTGAACACTGAGTCATCAGCAACGACTAGCTACTGCCCTTACATTTTAGGCGATGGAGCCCAGGGCCCTGAGATGCTAGGCCAGCACTAGCATTACCAGTACGCTAATTTCCAGATCAACTAGTTCTGCATAGCCTGAAGTACCTTGACATCTAATCTGGGGGCCAGAAATATTTTGATTTCTGTTCATTTCTACAGTATCCATTTTTCAGCTGTTCTCTGTTGCAGGACAGTAATACAAATGTACCTTAATGATCTCATTAGGTTTGTGAAAATCAAAGGTGTAGGCTCAATTTTCTTAACCAATATATTTTATTAACAACTTAGTGCCCGACCATACGTCACTTATAACCCGACTAACCAAAACAATAGGAAATGAGGATTAATGGACACAATAACAAAACCGTAAGGATATCAGTTCCGAGGAACGATTCTCCTGGCACAATCCGCAGGATTTCTTCTGCTGGAATCTCCAAGCCCCACCTCCAGGGACACACCTCCTCCAACAAGGCTCCACCTCCCTCGGTCTTCCCAAACAGCCCCACCAACTGGACCCCCCGAGCGTTTATTTGATTGTACGAGCCTATGGCGGCCATTTTCACCGCAGCCACCAGCAAGGAAGTAATTTGCAAGAAGGCAAACTTGACTGAATTGGATGATGCAAAGACGACAGCAAACCCTGGTATGGCAGGGTTGAAACTCTGAGGCCTGGCTGCCTCACAGGAGGTAGAGGCTGCTTTGGGAATCAAACTGCAGGTTGGAGAAAATAAACATCAATGTTTCTTGGGTTCCACAAGCTGTGCTTTCAACCTACTGTGATCAAGGGGGGCTTCATGCCCATGGCTGGGACTGCAAGAGCAAACCTTACAGAAAAAGTTGTATTTTCAGAAAACCCTCAGCTGCCTGGCACGGAAAGACACACACCCCCTCTCCTTGCCTGCTACACAGACAACACTTGCAGAGCCCAGAAAACAAGGTTCCTACCCAGAGTGGGACAGCTGCCTATATCTTGTTTATTGGTATAGGACACAGTAGGTAGTCCACGTATGTAGCCCAGGCTGGCCCGCAACTTCCTGCCTTGGAAATGCAGTACAAGTCTGTGCCACCGGGCTCCCTTTGCCAATCATTGTAAGGGGCTCAGTGTGAACCATGCACGCATGTGCGCGCGTTTTGTACGTGTATGCGTGCACACGCGCATGTCATTTGCACTGGAATGAGCCCCCGGGTGAGCACCCCCCACCCCCTACCTCCCCACCCCTCCGGGAAGAGGAGGCCTCTCTCAGCCTCCAGGGTTTGTGTGTGTGTGAACTCTCCCCGGCCCTGTTGTTTACTTCTTCAAAGTTTTTTTGTCCTGCTGGGGGAAGCTGCGCCCGCGGCTCCTCAGATGTTATTTATCTTTTTCTGCGAGCAACTTGTGACAGTCCAGGGTGTTGTGTATCCTGTGTGATTGTTTATCGCCCAGCCCATGCCCTGGCCGGAGCAGCCTCTGGGGCGGCACTTCACGTCCCAAACGCAGCGACTACGTGAGCACCGAGGGAGGCGGGGGCGGGAGGGGGGTATTGGGGGGGAGGGAGGTGACACTTTGGCTGAGGCCCTGACCTCGGGCGCCCAGGTGGGCTGATGCTGGTTCTCGCCTTCCCAGCTTCATTATCTCCCGCGGCCGCTGGCACTCATGGGACACAGGCATTCAGGCACCTGTGTTTGAGCTAGGTGCAAGACCAGTCGTAGCAAGGCTGCAGGGGGTTTCGCACTGCAGGGGGTGGCTGACTTGCAGCCAGTGACCTGGAAACTGTTTTTGTTTGTTTGCTCTTTTCCAGCATGTTCCCCTTTTGGGATCCCAACAAAGGGACCCAAGGCGGCAGAGAGGGATGCATTGTGCTTTGGACAGCCTGGGTACCCTTGCACACACATCGGCTTGCACACGTAGAGGCATGCACATGCACACACATTCATATGCACATGCGTACCTATAGAGATACTACACACAGGCTCATCATGCGCGCGCGCACACGCCCATAGAGACATCACACACAAGCTCACAAACACTCTTACACCAACACACATCACATACATCCCCACACAGGCTCGTGCATACACTCCTATACATGTACAAATCATCTTCTCACACACACATACATGCAAGCAAGCGCGCGCACACACATGCGTGCATAAACACACACACACACACACACACACACACACACACACACACACACACACACAGACACTAGCCCTGCAGGGAAGGATCAAACGCTCACGGTGGCCTCAAGTCTATTTTCTCAGGCTGCCTTCCCCATCACACATTGTTAGCGGGACAATGGGCTCCTGTGTCAGTCTTATTGGCACCAGTTTTGTACGATGCAGGAAACAGCATTTCCTCTCGGCGCTGGAAAATTCACTTGGATGGTGCTTTTCCCTTTTTATTGAGAATGCTCACACACCCCGGGAAACGCGAGCTCCCGGCGAGGGGAAGGAGAAGCAGAGGTAGACATCCCGAGGGCTCCAGCCGCGTCCCGGCCCCTTCCCGCTCAGCGCGCCGCTGGCCTCTGCCAGAAGAGGAAGGCCGACCTGAAACAATGAGATGGGCCGGGTGTCTTAGCCATGACCCTCCCACTGGGGCCATCGGAGAGGGCCTTGCCAAGTCCCCCTGGCCCGGGCTGGCTAGGGCAGAAGCGAGCTCAGCGGGAGGGGTTCCCCACGGCCAGGAGACCCCACCTCTGGGCTGCGCCAAGCAGCCCAGGCAGGGCCATGGGAGGAAAGCCCCAGGTGGTCCTTAGATTTACTAAATCTTTTCGTTAGCTGGGAGTGTGTTTAAGCCTGGGGAAGGCGACGTTGTCGGATCGGGTTGGGGGCAACGGGACACGGCAGGACACGTGTTCAATGCCAAGTACCAACTAGAAAGAAAGAAATGCCTCCCACCCCACTTAGGATTTCTATTTTGACATTCATTCCAGCCTGACCTCAGTTACACACTAGTCCTATTTTCTTAGAATAGTACTAGATTGGACAATCGGGGGGTGGAGTGCTGGTGATCTAGATCACTTAAAAGGCACACTAAGTGCATGGACGGTCTGTTTTATCCTGGCTACCCCGGCTGCCCCTGCCACCATCTGGCTTTGTTTACAGTTACTGGGGTGACAATACTGATACCAAAATGTTGAACCTACACAGAACGTTGGTGTTCATGTCTCTTTAGGTGCACTATATAGACACATCTTCCTTCTACACTGAGCTCAAGGAGATTGGGGGGGGGGGCGTGAGCGGAAGGAGGGGGGAGGGGGAGAGAGAGAGAGAGAAAGAGAGGGAGGGAGGGAGACAGAGAGGGAGTTAATCTTCTGCAAACATTTGGTAGAAATGCAGCTTTTTTATTTATTTATTTTTTTTTTATTTATTTGCTTTTTCGAGACATGATTTCTCTGGGTAGCTTTGGCTGTCTTAGACTCGCTTTGTAGACCAGGCTGGCCTCGAACTCACAGAGATCCACCTCCTCTGCCTCCCGAGTGCTGGGATTAAAGGCATGCGCCCACCACTGCCTGGCAGAAATGCACTTTTTAAATCTGTGTCTTCCGCTTATGTATTTGAGGTGTTCGGGGGGGGGGGGGTTGGAGGCGCACTCTCACAGCGCAGTGTGCATGCAGAAGTCAGAAGACAACTTGTGGGTGTCACTTCTTGCTTTCCTCCATCCTGGGAGTCGAACTCACGTCTTCAGGCTTGAAGGCCAGCCCCTTTGCAAGCTAAGGGCCATATCACCTGCCTGGAAATTCAGCTTTTTGAACCTGTTATTTCCCCATCTCATGTTTAGATTAATCACTTATTTCTTTTTGGGGGGAGGTGGGGCAGGATTTCTCTGTGTAGCCTTGGCTGTCCTAGGCGCTCTCTGTAGACCAGGCTAGCCTCGAACTCACAGCGACCTGCCTGCCTCTGTCTCCTGAGTGCTGGGACTAAAGGTGTGCGCCACCACGCCCAGTGTTAATGATCTCATTTCTTTATCTTTCTTCATCTACAACGTCCAGCACACTTGCTAGACAAACTGCTGAACCACTGAGCCACGTGCCTGGTCCTCAAGCTTAGGGACCACGCCTAAATGATACTGGGATCAACCCGGAGAGAAGGCTGGTGAGACTTGATGCCTTTCCCAGCTACAGCAATTGGTCGAACCACGTGCTGTGGGCAGTAGCTTCAAGTTTAAACCTTCCCTTTTTTTCTTGGCTGTGTGTGAGCCTCTCTCTTCCCCAGCTGGGAGTCAGTGGTCTCTAAAACAATAGGAAATGTTTAAATCCTCCGAGGGGGAAGCACACAGAGGAACTCCATGCCACCCTCTGCAAGGTGTAAATTGCCCGCTAATTGCTTTGTTTTAAGTGTCCCTCCCACCTTGTAGGACTTCTATGGCCCTTAGTGAGGCCAGGCACAAAACCCAAAGCTGTTTTCTGCTTCTTGAATGGATGGGTGGATGAAAACATGATTGTTTTTCATGGTATTTCTAAGCCTAGGGAAAAGGAGATTATAGCTGGCCTTTGTATGAACAAACTTGGAAAACTTTTTGTTGTTGTTGTTGTTGTTTTTCGAGACAAGGTTTCTCTGTGTATCCTTGGCTGTCCTGGGCTCACTTTGTAGACCAGGCTGGCCTCGAACTCACAGTGATTCCCCCTGCCTCTGCCTCCCAAGTGCTGGGATTAAAGGCATGCACCACTGCACCTAGCAGAGATTTTATTTTCATTTTTTAAAAAGATTTATTTATTTGTTAATATGTATACAGTTCTCTACCTGCAGGCCAGAAGAGGGCATCAGATCACATTATAGATGGTTGTGAACCACCATGTGGTTGCTGAGAATTGTACTCAGGACCTCTGGAGGAAAGCAGTCAGTGCCCTTAAACCTCTCAGGCAACTCTCCAGCCCGGAAACGTTTTTAATAACAACAAAGGTATGCCTCACCCCCAACAGGAACCAGAAGGAAGAAAGACTCAGGGTAACAGAGTGGGCAGAGATCTTTAATACAGAGAAGAGCCTCCCCCCCCCCCTTTGAAGAGTCCCCTAAGCACTTTGGAAAAAATCCCTGCTGCCCCTAAGGGTTTAAAGTCATACTGGCTCTAAGACACTCTTAGACACAGTAGGCCACTCTGAGTAGAACCTGTTGTAGCATTGCCAGTTAGTTAGTTAGTTTTAAACATTTTTATAGGTATGTGTGTAAGTATGTATGTATGCCTGCATATGTCAGTGCACCACACGTGTGCCTGGTACCTGAGGAGGTCAGAAGATGGCATCTGATCCATTGGGAGTTACATGCACTTAGGAGTCACCATGTGGATTAATTGAACCCAGGTCTTCTGCCAGAACAGCAAGCTCGCTTAACTGTGAAGCCGTCTCTCCAGCCCCGCGATCAGAGTCGTACATAGAATCCACAGGAACATGATCCTTAAAGGAATGCCTTGCATCTAGGATGATGGGGATAAATATGAGCAAACTAGTGGCAAGGCCAAAATAAAATAAAATAAAATTCTAGACCGCAAGAGTCGTCATTCAGGACATTAATTGAAACTCAGGCAGGTAGTGCCAATGACATTCTGTGGTTTGTAAGGCCTGTGCCTTCTGCTTCAGGTCCCAAATAGCTGCCTCAGAATGGCTCACACACAGTGCACCTTGCTAGCTATAAAGTGGGGGACATTCAAGAGCCAACATTCCCCCATCATCAACCCTTAACTGTTTGCCCTGAACTAGGTGTGAATTAAGAGGAAAAGGAAACAGGAAAAGCCAAAGACCTGGTAAGCCCTGGGCAAGAACGAGGGAAGGGCTGGGACCCGCCATGCCCTTCACCTGGACCAGTCCCCTGCCTGGGTTTCTACTTCCCGCGATAGCTGCTGGCAGGTTATTTCCCACAGTCTGTTCGCTCCTGAAAGCATTAAGCAGGATTTCAGCAGTCAGGGGCTCCGTGCTTCCTGGGGCATCACTGATAACCTTTAGCTTGTGCTCCCCGGCAGCAGACGGATGCTGGGTGGCCCAATGCCATTTCGCCTACTGGCTTGGCTCACTTAGGCGGCTATTGGTGGATTATTTTCTTCTTGCTTTCTTGGAACCATCAGCAAAGCTGCCCCTTGCCTCCGTCCGATCGGAATTAAGTCTGCAACGGACTTGGATAACAAAATGTCCTTGGAACTCGGGGTCTTCGGTTCCCTGCTGGCCGCTCCTCCCCCTCCCTACGGCTGGGTATTGGACCTGGCTGACTCTCTGCCTCCAGCTCCTCTCCCAGGACTCTTGCCAGGCCTCTGTTTCTAGAACTGCCAGCTTAGTCAGACACCTCTTGCCTAATACTTTCTTACGAAATCTGTCCACCCAGATCCTCACTGTCCTGTCTGCCCACGTCGTCGTCGTCGTCGTCGTCGCAAATCCTTCAGCTCCGGGTTCCTGTTCTCGCTGTCCATGAGTTTCCAGGGCTTGCGCCAAGGATCCTGCGCTCCTGCGGACGCCTCTGCAGCGGGCGCATCCTCAAGCCGGGCTTCCCCCAGCTGCAGCTTGGCTCTGTTGCTCAGCCTGCCTTCCACAGTTGCAGCGTTGTCCTCAGCCTCTGACACCGAGACAAGCTCCAACACTTTATGAAATGAGACGCGGCGAAATGGAAATAAAATTAAAGGACCGTGTTTATGAATGTCTTTTTAAAAATAATAACACAAGTCACAGGACGCGAAAGACCCAGGAGAGTGTGGGATGATCTTGTGGGTTCTCAACATCTGGTTTTTTCCTGAGTATCCTGCTCCCAACTTCGCTGACACATTCTAGCCACGTGACTTACTGTAGCACCTTCAATTGAAATATTTAATTGATTTAATTTTATCCATTTATTTTTGCAGTGCTGGAGACCAAATCTGGGACTTTGTGCATGCAAGTTAGGCAAAGCCAGGTAGGCAAGCATGCTACCACTGAGCTGGCCACCTTAGATTTTATATATATATTAAAGTTGTATTTCTCATCACTGTGTGTGCATGAGGTATCACGCTACACAGGAGGAAGCCAGGGGTAGGGGAGGCTAGCCCAGAATTAGCTTTTCACCCTCCTGCCTCAGTCTGCAGTGTGCTGGGACTACAGCAGTACCTCACAGTCCCTGGTTCAAGACAAAACTGTTACAGTGGAGAAAGGTGCAAAAAGCCACACCACACTAGGAGACCTGAATTTAACCCCCTGAACCGCTGACTTCCACACATGCACTGTGACTCATGTAATGATAATAATAAATTTAAATAAATAAAATAAGACCTTAAACATGAATATGAAAGAGCAATACATTGACCTGTTGCAAATATTTCCAGTATTACATGGTTTCATTTCTTTCTCTCTGTTTTTAAATTTTTATGTATTCTAATTTTAATAGAATATAAATGATAATATTAATTCTATTGCAATATTATGTTACACATTTATTATCTATATTGTTTGTTATATATTATTATATATATTTCTTATGAATACACAATATTTTCTATATTATGTTATATAATTTACATATTATAATACACAATATATTATGTGCTATATTATGTTATATAATACACATATTATATAATATATAATATAATAAATATAATAATAAACATAATAAAAAATAATATAAACAATATAATATAACAAAACCATATGTCTGGGTGAGCGCAATGCTTGGGAGGTCAGAAGGTGGCAGGTCCCCCGGAGCTAGAGTTACAGATGGCTGTGAGCCGCCCAGCCTGGGTGCTGGCACCTCAACTCAGGTTCTATACTGAATCACTGTGCGCTCCTAACCACTGAGCCATCCCTCCAGCACCCAAAGTTTCATTTCTAAAAGGTTCTACCCTAGAACTTAGAGCTACTTTAAACTTATTTTATTATTTAGTATAATTTAATTACATAATAATAATTTAAAAATCCAGATAAAATGTAGAGTGTTGGGAGTGTAGCAGGCGCACTTGCCTCACACCTTCAGAGCCTTGGGTTTCATGCACAGCACTGGGGGACAGGGGAGAGCACACCAAATACAATTAAAACAACAACAACAACAACTTTAAAAAGAACAAATTAAACACAGTTCAGGAGGGGATGTGGCAGAATACCTGTAACCCCAGCACTGGAGAAGCTGAAGCAGGAGGATGGCAACTTTGAGGCCAGTGTGAGTTTCATAATTAGGCCCTGGCTTCCAAGGGCTTTTGGCATGAGCCTCCAACAGTTTCCGGCTTGTTCCCTACGCAGGCACTGAAGTTAGACATACTTATCACCATGCCCGGCGCTTCCTGCTGCCTCCCTGCACCCGTCTCTCCCACATGCTCTTCCCTGAGTGAAGTTTGCCTTTCACGTGCAGACACTGAGGCTTTTCTCACTGAAACACACTGGGCTCGGGACTGAGCTCAGCGAAGGAATGTTTGTTTAGGACCTGGGGGACTGTGGGCTCAATCCTCAGCCCAGCAAACAAACATAAAACCCCCTTCCTTCTCTCAGCTTCTCTCGCTTCCTTCTCTATTCCCCTCCGGTCTTAGTCACCGGTACTAAAACAACAAACATTCATTCCCACAGTTCTGGAAGCCGCAGGTTCAAGGTCAGGATGCAGGCATGGTCCGGGTAAGGGCACACGCTCTGGCATCTTCTGATGTCACCACTAATCCTGTTGATAAAGGCTTCCCCCCGTCACGACCTAATTACCTTCTAAATGCCTGCGTTACCAGTACCGTCACACCAAGACTAGGGTCCTAGATCACGAGTTTTGGGGTCACACAAGTGTTGACTCCACCGCACCTCCTATGGGTGGAATGGTGCACAAGCCTCAGAGACAGAGAGTGCACACTTGTTTTCTTGTCACTCAGAAGACCTTGCACTCTGGCCACTGTGGTAACCAAAAGCAGTGTGGGGAGGGCAGGGTCTGCTTTACCTCACAGTTCCTCATCACAGCTCCTCGTGGAAGGAAGTCGGGCCAGGAACTGAGGCAGACGGCATGAAGGAACGCTGCTTACTGGCTCGCTCAGCCTGTTTTCTCCAACAACCCAGGACAACCCAATTCAAGTATATGCGTGGGCTCTAGGAATGACAACTCTTGAAGGCTGGTGACAAAACCCCCTAAACTAAGCCATTCCTTCCCCCCACTTTTTTTTTATTTGTTTGTTTGTTTTAGACAGGGTCTCAGGATATAGCTTGGGCTAGCCTCAGCTCATGAGTCTCTTGCCTCATCCTACCAAATGCTAGGATTACAGATGTGTGCCACCCTGCCTGGCTCTCCACCACCTTAAACATCCAACCTGCCCCAATTGTTGTGGTCTGTAGTTGGCACGCAAGAAGAACCATTCAGAGGTATTGGAGCAGACCCAAGGCTTACCGTACCCCAAAGAACGGAAATTTCTTTTAAATTCTTCTAACTCTGTAGATGAAAGCAGATAGAGGAATGGATCTTACAGACTGAAGAAGAAATGAAAACCCCTAAGAAGTTTGTTAGGGGGGCCTAAGGCTGAGGGATGTCCTATACTCCCCAATGGTGACACTTAATGAGGGTGTTTACTGTGTTCCTAAATTTCCTTGGAGTCAGCAGCCAGTGGCCTCAGCACCAAGAAGTGATATTCAAACTTAGAATGCAAGGTGCCAGCCAGGCTCCTATTGTGAAATATATATATATATATATATATATATATATATATATATATATATATGTATGTATATGCCATAAATACGTACTGATTTTTATTTGTCAATTAGAAACAGAAAGCAGAGGGGTTGAAGAGCCCTGTAAAGTGTGAGAAGGTGACTGTCACTAACGCTGTGGGGCTCTGTGAAATCAGTTTGGAAAGGTTGACGAATCCCAATTATTGGGGAGTTTCAGTACGTGCAGCCTGCAAGCAGGCAGTAGTTTTCCTACACTGAGTACGTCCTCTGAGTCATCCACTGCGCTATCTTAAGTATATTATCTCAGATGTCCCCCCATAACATCATGTTACTACATTGCTGCTGTAATTTGGATCCTGAATGTCCTCCAAAGGCCCATTTGCTAAAGGCTTGGTCACCACCACTAATCCCAGACCCCTAGAGTCAGAAATTGGGCCCAGGATAGCCCACACTCCGGGTGAGCAATCTACCGTTGACCTGTACCTGGTCCTCCTTTGTTTACTCTGCCACACATTCCCACCATGACAAGACTCTGAAACCACAGATTGCAAGCCACACTAAACCTTCTCTCCTTGTAAACTTGCTTTCTTGGGTATTCTGCTATAGCAATGAAGAGCTGGCTGACACAAGCATGGTTGTGTCGGTTTGAATAAGAGTACGTGAAGCACAGGTGGGCTAAGTAATTTGATCCAATCAGGATCAGGTGCAGTGCGTGTGTGTGTGTGTGTGTGTGTGTGTGTGTGTGTGTGTGTGTGTGTGTAGGCCCAAGGATTCATCTGTATATGTATTTTTAGAAGCCTTCTTTAAGAAAAAGAATAGGGCAGTGGTGGTGATGCATGCTTTAACCCCAGCACTTTGGAGGTAGAGACATAAATACAGATCTCTGAGTTCCAGGCCAGGCTGGTCTACAGAGTGAGTTCCTGGAAAGCCAGAACTGCATAGAGAAGCCCTGTCTCAAAGAAAAATAAAAAAGAGAAGAAGGAGGTGGAGGAGGAGGAAGAGGAAGAAGAGGAGGAGGAGGAGGAGGAGGAGGAGGAGGAGGAGGAGGAGGAGGAGGAGGAGGAGGAGGAGGAGGAGGAGGAGGAGGAGGAAGAGGTTTGCCTAGAGAGATGGCTCACCAGTCACAAGCACTGGTCCTGGGTTCAGTTCCAAGCACCCACATGGTAGCTAACAACCACCTGTAACTCCAGTTCCAGGGGATCTGTCGCCCTCTACTGGCTTCTTTGGGCACTGCATGTATATGACACATACATATAGGTAAACACTCTTATACATAAAAGTAAATACAAATATATACGCACACACTTTTGTTTGTTTGGGTTTTTTTTTTAATGTGCCTTAGTATGAGTGTCAGATCTTGGAGTTACAGACAGTTGTGAGCTGCCATGTGGGTGCTGGAAATTGAACCCAGGTCCTTTGGAAGAGTAGGCAGTGCTCTTAACCACCGAGCCATCTCTCAAGCCCTGGCTTGTTTTTTTGTTTTGTTTTTTTTTTTTTAAAGAAAAAGACTAGAAAGGTATGAGAGCCTCGAGTGAGAGCCTAGAGGCTTACACTGCTCATGTGATTGACCCCTGACCCATGGTCACTCAACTGCGTTCTCCTGAGCTGTAGTAGGTTTGCAGACCCTGACAGTGCAGATCCTGATGTGTGACCCTCTGCTGTCCCACTCCTGGACAAGTAAACCTTAATTTCATGCTCATATTTTCATGTCACATCACATTCAGTGATTGTCACTGGAGGTGAAAAGCTGGTATTCTGGGCTAAGAAACATTCAACGGGCGTGTTTTGAGATAGAAACGGGTTAGCATCTTCTGCATATGTTTACCCTCAGTTCCTGGGAGACGGAGCTGATAAGCACAGCGTTTATGAACTTCTGGGTTGAAAGCTTTCAGGAGAAATGGCCTGCTATTGGATTTTTAAAGATCTTAGCTGGCAAATGATTCACCAACTGCACTCCTATGTTTGCCAAATGAATAATGGACTTAACTAGGAAACCTTTGTGTGAACACCAATATAAAGCCACATTCACTCCTTGGTAGCATCTGTTTAGTTTTCAGAACATGTCTGTGTCCTCCTAGCAATCTTTTCCCGAGTTATTACTGTTTAAAACAGATGAGGTTAAAATGCTAAGTTGTATCTGCTCAGCCCTGAGCCTGGTGGATGTCAGGGGCTATGGTGGTTTGGGGGATTCATGCCAATGACCTATGTGGTGGGGTTGGTGGGGGTGGAGGGGGAAAGCGGCCTCAGGTGATGCTCACCATGTCCAGGCTGTGGGACATTACAGAGTGGTCAAAGGCAGAACCTGCCTAGAGATATCATGTCACTTGTTTGCATGTGAGAGAGTGCAAATCATGTCCGCAAACCCACATCTTCATCTGCTAAAGTGTGCCTTTAGTGGGCTGGAGAGATGGCTCAGAGGTTAAGAGCACTGGCTGCTCTTCCAAAGGTCCTGAGTTCAATTCCCAGCAACCAGTTGGTGGCTCACAACCATCTGTAATGAGACCTGACCTGGTGCCCTTCCCTGGTGTACATGCAGACAAAACACTGTATACATAATAGATAAATCTTTAAAAGGTGTGCCTTTAGGGTGTAAGGTTCACAGCTGACAATTACTATTTTCACTGTTTTCCTTAACTTTTTTTTTTATCTTTTTAATTTTTTTGAGTCAAGGTTTCAATCCACAGTCACAGCAATCCTCCTGCCTCAGCCTCTCAAGTACTGTATGCTCAGCTCCTTATCCTTAACATTGTAGGTGTGTCTGTGTGTTCCTGTGTTAGTGAGTGTGTGTGTGTGTGTGTGTGTGAGAGAGAGAGAGAGAGAGAGAGAGAGAGAGAGAGACAGAAACAGAGAGACAGAGAGAGACAGAGAGACACAGAGAAAGACAGAGACAGAGACAGAGAGACAGAGACAGAGAGACAGAGAGACAGAGAGAGAGAGACAGAGACAGAGACACAGAGAGAGAGAGACAGAGACAGAGAGAGAGACAGAGACAGAGACAGAGACACAGAGAGAGAGAGACAGAGACAGAGAGAGAGACAGAGACAGAGAGACAGAGAGAGAGAGAGAGAGAGAGAGAGAGAGAGAACGCTCATGTGTATTCAGGTGTGGTTGTGATGCGCCCCTCCATCATATCACTTGGTCTCACAGTGAACCAGATGGTAGGCCAGCAAGCCCTGAGCATCTGCTTACATCTGCCCTACAACACAGGGTGGCAGGTGTGTGCTCACACTTCCCGCTCTTACACGGGTACTAGGAACCCACACTTAAGGACTCACTTAAGCACAGCAAGCATTTTACCTGCTGGGCCATCGCTGCAGCCCCTCTTTAATACCTTTTGATATCAAGATGCGTTTACAGGGATGTCTGCAGAGCCTTTCAAAGTGGGGTTCTAAAGCTACAACCACATGGATCACTGCTGTATCATGTGACAGACAGGGTACACCAGACTAAAGAGGCTTGGCCTGCTTCAGTTCCCATCACAGAGGACCCTGATCAGGGTTCCGTAGAGACGTGCCATGCTGGCTCCAGCATGCCTGGTCCTCTCTTCTTTACAGTACACGGTTTATTTACGTCATTTCTTAGAGAGCCTTCGAGACAACGCTTCCTCCCTGTTCAGCTTGATCACTATTAAAATGCTGAGATGGGGAATAGCTTAATTACATCTTCCTCCACTTTCACAGGTCGTGGTAAGACATGATCAGACAAAAGGTTTGCATCAGACCAGTCCCAGGCTTCACAGGCTCACGGATCTGAATCACGGCCTGCACCGTCTTCTCTAGCCCGGGGTATCTACATACCCTGAGCGCAGCACCGGGGCCCACACAGCTAGCTGGCTGATGACCTTAGCAATCTCTCTGCTCAGGGCCGGCTGTTGGGTGTATACAGGCCTTTTGGGAACCCATTAGACATTGGGATGACAGCTGCAGGGGGTGGAACCAAGAACGGGGCTCTGAGCTGGACCCTGGTGAGTGAGCTGGACCCTGGTGAGCGAGCTTAGCATGCATCGAGCCCAGCTTCAGTGCTTCGCGTGTTCGCCCTGGGGGTTCCCTTGGTCTATGTAGGCTACAGACCTGCAATAATGAAAATACAATAAGCTACGTGATATGTTACTATATATAATATATAGTTTATGTAATAAACTATAATAAAATACCTTAGAGTGGGCTGTTATAAACAGCACCAAGTTATTCTTTCTAATTCTGAAATCTGGGAGATCTGAGATCAAGGCTCTCCTTAACCCAGTGGCTTCCACGTGTTCTCAGGGACACATCTCGTCTTAAAAGATTTTTTTTTTCTTAGTCCTTCGGGAATTTCATACAATGATCAGTTCACCCCTGTTCTTCCAGTTTTCCCTAGATCTACTCCCTTTCCTTCTAACTTCCTTCCATCCCTCAGCAGCAATGGTTGTCAAAATCACCTTGACATGGGTGGGACCTCCTGCCCACCCTCCCCATTGCATGCTGGGATTTTGTCTACCTTGAGCATGCTTGCACAGGCACACCGGCCTACGGTGTGCAGATCACTCTGTTTCTTCAGAACCACTGTGGCCCAGTCTATCGTCATCGGTGCCAGCAGCACAAGGCTGTAAGATTCAGATATAGCCAGACGGAGTGGTACAGACCGGCATTTTACTCAGAGGATTGAAACAGGCACGTTGCAAATTTAAAGCCAACATGAACTACTTTGTATCTTAAATTTTTATAAAATGTTTTCTAGTAGCCAGGTGCGTGGTGGCACAGGCCTTTAATCCTAGCACTTGGGAGACAGAGGCCAGCTTGGTCTACAAAGTGAGTCCAGGACAGGCAAGGCTACACAGAGAGACCCTGCCTCAAAAAACAAAATCAAAAACAACAAAAACAACAACAACAACAACAAAACTTTTCGGGGCTGGAGAGATGGCTCAGCGGCTAAGAACACTTGACTGCTCTTCCAGAGGTCCTGAGTTCAGTTCCCAGCAACTACAGGGTGGCTCACAGCCATCTGTAATGAGATCTGGTGCCCTCTTCTGGCCAACAGGAGTACATGCAGGCCAGGAGTACATAATAATAAATAAATCTTAAAAAAAAAAAGTTTTCTAGTGTTTTGACTTTGTTCTGCGTTCTTTTAGTTACTGCACAATGAAATAAGTTTTAAACTATTTCTACTTTTCTGTGTCCCTAAAAAGAAATGTGGAAAGCAAGTTACCGCATTTTTTTGGACCATAAGATGCACTTCTCCCCCACAAAGTGAGGCAGGGCAGGGTTGGGGGCCGCCGGTAGGAATTAGGGTGCGCCTTATGGTCCAATTGCTGTTTTTAGTTTAGTTTAGTTTAGTTTTGTTTTACTGCTCTAAAAAACTGGGTGCGTCTTATGGTCGGGTGCGTCTTATAGTCTGAAAAATACGGTAAACTCGGTAGCTCGGCTAGCCGAGGAAGCAGGATAAGGCTCCAGACAGGACACACAGTAGTCTTTCCTTGACTTACCAAGTTCCACTCGGAGCTTCCGAGTCTGGGCTTTGAGGCTACTAGAATGCCATCAAGCCATGAGGATCAGGACTGGAGGATTAGTCATCACGGTGCGAGAGGCATGCTGCTGTGGCGCGGCCTCGTGCTTCGTATTTAGTTAATTGCTCGTCCCCTGAGGTCTTTGCTATCCTGTGAACAAATGCTCACTTACACCAAGCCATGCTGCGTAACCTAACCTCCAGAATTATCCCTGAGCGGCCAGTAAAATGCCTACAGCTGGGCGGGGCAGAAGAGAGGTAGACGGAGCTAAGGCCCTGGAGGCTCGGAGAAGAGAAGGATCATGGGAGAGGGGAGGCAGAGAGGAGAAACAGGAAGGGAGAGCCGACGCGTGATAAGCATGAATTAGCAGCACGCGGTCGGGAGGAGCTGGCCCCGAGCATTGGCGTTATGGAGAGAAGGGGCCCAAGTGAGTCACGTGTGCAAATATTTGTGGGAATTTTAGGTGGGAAGTAGCCCTGATAGGAAGGATTAAAGCACGGGGGTTTGAGCTGGGAGATGACAAAGAGAATTAGGAGGTTTATATCTCTGCCCGGGCCCAGTGGTTTGAGGCTGTTAAAAATCTAACAAGTGTCTGTGTGCTTTATTTCTATAACAGTGGGTTAAGAGATAGCCACTGGCTTAATAACCTTATGAATCAATATTAAATAATAACTTCTACAACAGTATGACCCATGTTACTGATGTCAATAATGACAGGTATACACGCAATGCCAGGATTTAAACTCCGGGCAGGATGCCCCCCTCTTTTAATTTTTTTTTTTTTTTTTTGTACACTGGTGTTTTGCTTGCGCATGTGTCTGTGTGAGGGTGTTGGATCCCCTGGAACTGGAGTTACAGGCAGTTGTGGGCTGCCATGTGGTGCTGGGAATTGAACCTGGACCCTTAGGGGAGAGCAGCCAGTGCTTTTGTTGGGCCATCCTGGCCCTTAAAGTCGCCCTACTCACTGTGCTTGAGGAGCTTTCTGGATGCCAGGTACCCAGAGTCCAAACGCCAGTCTTGACCTGAGTGAACTTGATGCTGACCTGTACACAGGGGTCTGCTTACTTTTACCTCTCACTGGCCCCGTGGAGCAGTGGCCTTAGGCACCACAGGCAGGGACACGGGGCAAAGAAATCTAAGCTGACGTCCTGGGGAAGTCCTATCGCTTCAGTTCCTGAGTTAAGTGTGACTGTGAACCAAGCCGGCCCACTTCTACACCACTACAGTGTTGTGAATCTGGGACCCAGCACTGCCTATCAGATTTCTGTAGTTTTGTTTTTATGGTTTTCGTTTTCTTCGTTTTTCAAGACAGAGTTTCCCTGTGTAGCCCTTGACTGTCCTGGAGCTTACCCTGTAGACCAGCCTGGCCTTGAACTCATAGAGATCCACCTGCCTCCGCCTCCCAAGTGCTGGGGTTAAAGGCGTGCACCACCACTGCCCAAAAAACTTTTTCTTTTGTATTCCTGACCCTGGAACGCATGGGAAGGATGGCCCTGCCTTTCTGTGCTCAGTCTCAGGTCCTCAATTTTTCGTTGGGTCAGCAGTCTGGATTTACAGTTCCAGAGGACAGGGGCCTGGGGACACAGCTCAGTGCTAGGGTGCCTTCATAGCGTGGGTTCCATTCCCAGCACTAAACAAACAAACAAAAACAAAAAAACAGGAAAGAGAGAGAGAGAGAGAGAATAGGACTGGAGAGATAGCTTAGTAGTTAACAGCATTAGTAGAGGCCAGAGTTCCCAGCACCCACACTGGGCAGCTCCCCCAGGTGCCTGTCAGTCCAGTTCCTGGGAATCCAATGCCCTCTTCCCGCCTCTGTGGACATCCTCCTATATGATCTCATCAACTCACAACCACTACCACCGGGGAGACACACACACACACACACACACACACACACACACACACACACACAAACAATTGGGCAAATATTCTCCTTTAAAGTATATGTAAATTGGCTGGGCGTGTGGTGGCGCACACATTTAATCCCAGCAGAGGCAGGCCGATCTCTGTGAGTTCGGGGCCAGCCTGGTCTACAAAGTGAATCCAAGAGAGCCAGGGCTACACAGAGAGACCCTGTCTCAAAAAACAAAACAAAACAAAACAAAAAAAACCAACACATTGTCCTACTTGATGCTTCAAACATTTGACTCAGTCTTGTGTTCGAAAATAAAATTTGTCTTCTCTGGAGATGAACTTTTCTTCTTTTATGTGGACGAATATTGAAGAAATGTTAAAAATACAAAACAGTATCTCCTCTTTCCCATTTGTTCATACTTCCCTTTTGGTGCCTTTGTTTCTCTGTTTTGAGACAGGGGACTACAATGTTGCCCAATGGTCTCGGACACAGGCTCTCCTGCTTCCCAGAGGCGGGGGCCACCACACCTGGGCTCATCTTTATGTAGGTTTCTGGGCATAACCTCCTCACTGAAACAACAGAAACAAAGTCACCATATATCCCCTGAATTAGCAAAAGAAAAGCAGAGAAGAATGTCATTTTTAGGCAATATTTTAGTTTGGCTAGAATTTGATTTTGTTTTTTTAAATAATGATAAAAAGAATAATCTGTAAAAGTAACTTTTATTCTCTTGGCTCTGCTGTTATCTGGGAGGCTTACTGCCTCCTTCTGCAAACCTAGGCCTAGTCTTGGAAGCTTTTAGCCTCGTTCAATCTAACCTCGGCCTAGTATGTTTTCAGCCTCTGAGACTCACTGCTTAATGAGCTCACCCTTACTTGGTCTTTCTGAGCTCTGGGCTGCCTGGTTCAACTCAGATGTTTTGGCTCAAACTCTTCTCCCTGCTAACTGATTTAATTTGGCTTCTCTCTTGGCCCAGAATTGCTCTACTTGGCCTCAAACTAACTCAGCAATCTGCTCCAATCTTCTGGCTCCTTCTCACTTTTCTGGCTCATTCCATCCTCACCTGAGTTCTCTCTCTGCAACCTGTCTCTCTATCACTGTCCTGGTAAAACTGCCTCTTCTCTCTGTAAAATTGCCTCTTACGTAGCTTCCCTTTCCTCTCTCTTCCCCTGAGAGTTGGGCATGTCCTATTCTGTCAAATCTTCTCTGATTCATCATCTTTTCTGCCACTCAATTAGACATCACTTTCAAGCATGGGTGCTTCCTTCTACAAACTGACTTTACCTTCATTGTTTGGGATTAAAGGCATGTATGCCATGCCTGGATCTAAGCTTTTCTTTACCTGATACTGTCTATAGACTAGGCTGGCCTTGAACTCAGATCTGTTCGTCTCTGTCTCCTGGATTGAAGGCGTGTTTGCATTCCAGCTGGATCACATAGAAGGTCTTTGGATGTGGCCTCTTGCCAGAACAGCCGTGTTCTGAGTTAACAATCTTCTAAGGCCACTAATTTTCCTTTCCCCCTCCAAGGCAGAGTCAAGGGCCGTAGGACCTAGTGTCTCACAATGGTCAGCTGAGGCTGAGGAGGCTCCGGATACGGTGGCAGGATGGTCCAGGGGGCAGGCACAGTACAGCTTGACCCCACTGGACTTGTGCTGCGGTGCCTGCAACTCTTCTGGAAAAGCCAGCCATGAGGAGCCTGGAAGAGGCACAGGAAGGAAAGGGCTGGTCTCCTCCTCTGCTGATGTGGCCAGCAGGCGTGCCCTGAGGGTGTGCCTGGATTTCGGGGAACTTTGACGAAGAAAGACTGAAGATGGATGCTACCCACCCTTCCCTACTCAGAGAGGGCAGCAGCAGCACAGTCTCCATTTAAACGCTGTATTTAAGGCAGCCGTTATACAAACACCATCTCTCCGTGCACCAAGCAGCCTTCCTCTGCCACACATCTGTTTCTGTCTTTATTATCTCCCCATCGTCATCGTCTCTATCTGTGCCTATCTCATCTCTTATCTGTCTATAATCTATCTCGTGTGTGTGTGTGTGTGTGTGTGTGTGTGTGTGCGCGCGCGCAGAATTACAAAAACCGGTGGCAATTATGGGTCCTTATTAAGGGTAGGTCTCTTTCTGTTGTCCCCTTTCCTCTCTACCCTCCCTGTCTCCCCGTCACTGCACACAATGGCTTTGGCTCCTGGAGTTCTCATGGTGCCCCCCTCTTCCCCAGGGTCCTCAGACTCCAGCTACCTATACCCAGCACCACCCCACCCCCTCCCCACCCGCCGCTCGCCACAGGACCGCCACGCACATCCTGTGCCCCTCCACTGCCCGTGTCTTCGTGTTTATGTATCTCCCCAGATGATTTCTCTGCCTTCAGCCTCGTTGGCACTGACAACACAAAATCACATCGGGCTCCTCAGGCCTTATCCACTGAGACCTCACCACCCCGCCCCCACACTTCCATCTTCAACTGCTAATCTCCCTCCCACACTCTTCCTCCTCCTGTAGTCACAGCTTTCATCCTGTCGCCTCTCCAGAACGTTTTTGCTTTTCTCTCTGCTGAGGTAAAGTCTGTTACTACCTCCAAGACCGGTTCCCAGGTCCGTAGTAGCGAATAAGCCCTTTAGGGTTTATAACTGCATCTCGCTTTTCGTTGCCCTGGATTGCTTCCTCACGTTTCATTTAAGTGTGGTTTATTGTAAGGTCATTTAGGACAATAATTATGTTGCCCATATGGCCATTTCAATCCGATTCACACAGTAGTGTGTTTGGGGTATGTGTTCAAGAAATACACACTTCATGAGTACTGAATAGAAGGCATATTTCCTGGAGTTTGTACCATGACCCTTTCCCTCAGCCAGGACCGTGTAACTAACACACACATACACACACACACACACACACACACACACACACACACATACACACACACACGTGTCAGGAGCAATGCCCAACTAACAACCCACTGTCAAAGTCATCTACTTTGGAACCATTTATAAGACATAGCACAGAATGTCTAACAGTCAGCAAACATAGGAGTCAGACATAAGAGCTGTGAAAGTGGTAAAGGAAAATGGCACACGGCCCTCTACAGTCAACAGTGGCTCCCACAAAATGCCCAAAGTGGTCACTGTGGGGCTCTGTTGACAGGATGGTATGACAGCCTCCAACTCAGCCCATCCTTTCAACTTTCTTCAAGGTTATGCTTCAAGCCGGGCGTGGTGGCACACACCTTTAATCCCAGCACTCGGGAGGCAGAGGCAGGCGGATCGCTGTGAGTTCGAGGCCAGCCTGGTCTATGAAGGGAGTCCAGGACAGCCAAGGCTGCACACAGAGAAACCCTGTCTTGAAAAACAAACAAACAAACAAAAGTTATGCTTCAAAATAAAAAAATAAAAGAATATGTTTGAAGTGGGAAAACCATGAGCAAAACATAGGTGGAAAAGGCACGGGCTGGCAGTGATGTGACAGATAAAGTCCCAAGAGGGATGTGATGATGACTAGACGCCGTCCTGCTCTTGCCCTGAGCTGATGGGAGCCCTCCTCCTAGTTTTACCTTTTCACTTGTGCTGCATTCCCATAAACACCCAGTTTTAATTCTCTCTCTCTCTCTCCATGTAGCCTTGGCTGCCCTGGGCTCACTTTGTAGATCAGGCTGGCCTCGAACTTACAGAGATCGACCTGTCTCTGCTGGGTTTAAAAATGTGTACTGCAGCCGGGCGTGGTGGCGCACGCCTTTAATCCCAGCACTCGGGAGGCAGAGGCAGGCAAATCGCTGTGAGTTCGAGGCCAGCCTGGTCTACAAAGTGAGTCCAGGACAGCCAAGGCTACACAGAGAAACTCTGTCTTGAAAAACCAAAAAAAAAAAAAAAAAAAAAAAAAAGTGTACTGCCACTGCCTCCTCCTCTGCTGCCACCACCACCACCAGGCTAAAATGTTTTGTTTTGTTTAATGTTTTCTTTCTTTCCAGATAGCCTTGAGTAAATCCCAGTGGTCTGGTTGTCGCTTGCAAGTTCATTGTTTCGGAATGTAGTGACTGTCGCGTGGTTTACGTGTGGCCTCCCTTGTGAGCGCTCACCTGAGAATGGTGACACCAAAGTTAAGCTGTCTTCCCATGACTTACAAAATGCCCCCCAGGCCTCTCCTCCAGTCAGCCCATTCATCTGTTCCCAAGTGTCCCTGGTTAACGATTTTAAAGCAAGAAAACGAAAAGTTTATTATACACCTAGGGCCCAGGAGTCTTAAGCGGCTAGCCTGTGGTCGCGACGACATTTCCGGAAAGCGCATCGTCATGTTCATGGGTAGTCATCAACAAGAGAAGCAGAAATCCATGGAATGGTAGAATCAGAGCCCAAGAGTTCAGCGGGCCACTGGATGTCAAGGGGGGGGTGGGGAGGGATGTGGTGGGAGCCTGTGGACGAGGCAGGCAGACAAGCTGCCTGTGGAAGGAGTGGCTGCTATCCTGGAAAAGCCATAGGGGGGCTCAGCCGGGAGGAAGTTCTGCAAGAGACCTAGATATGAAGGTATCCGTGGAAGATGCTGCTTTGGTCTGAGGTTGCAGTAACACTAGTACAGTGGGCCTGCGTGGCCCTTGGGAGGAGAGGAACAAAGCGAGCTGGGAATCCAGAGCTGGGCCAGCAGCATCAAACAACAGGCAGAGCCTCAAATAAGTCCAAAGATCTTATCAGCGGCACCAGCCTGGGCCAAGGGAAGGCAGAGGCTGAGGGAGCGCTCTCATAGGAGTGAGGTGTCCTGGGCCAGTGACCCCTGGCCAAGCAGAAGCTGCTGGGGCCTTCTCATTTTCCTGAGCTTCCAATCACCCGGTCGGTGTTCTGTCCATCTGAATGTCCAGCCCTCTTTGCTCTTTTCTAAACTTTTTATAAACTCTTCTCCTTGCTTGGGAGAAAAACTTAACTTCCGACGGATGTTGCGTGTTCTCTCTCTCTCTCTCTCTCTCTCTCTCTCTCTCTTTCTCTCATAATTAAAAATAAATATCTATTTTTGCTAGGCATGGTGGTCGAGGAAGGGGTAGGCAGATCTCTGTGAGTTCAAGGCCAGCCTGGTCTACATAGTGAATTCCAGGCCAGCCAGGGCTACAAGGTGAGACCCTGTCCATAACAAAACAACCCTTCCGCGCTAACTTTAGGAGGAGGAGAAATGGCGGCCATGATGCTTGAATCCCGAGTGCACGGTCACCTGCACGGGTGCTAATGCGATGGACCTTTCCAAAGAATGCAGGGAGAAACTCCCTGCAAGAGCCTTGGTAGGGTGCTCTTAGAGCAAGGAGCCTCTCTGTCCAAGATGTCATAGGATGCTTGTTTGCCTGTTTATTTTCTTCCAACAATGCATAAAGATTTGACAAGCTCTGTGTTAAGCTTAATGGCTCCTTGACAGCTCCTCGCCTTCATCCCTCTTCTTCCTCCTTTTTCTTTTTCCTCTTTCTTCTTCCTCTTTTATCTTTTTCCTTTTCCTTCTTCTTCCTTCCTCTTCTCCTTTTTCTTTTTCCTCTTCCTTTTTCCTCCCCCTCCTCCCCCTCCTCCTCCCCCTCCTCCCCCTCCTCCCCCTCCTCCTCCCCCTCCTCCTCCTTATAGGAAGACCAGCTCCTAGTGCCCTCCAGGCCACTGTTGCTGATGTTCCATCTCTTATTTGGGCTTGAATGTTGAAGGCACTGGCTGGAGGACTGTATTCCTGAACAGGGGCAAGAAAAAGCCGTCAAGAGAATGTGGCTGATAACAGGACAGTGTCTGGTTTTGCTAGGTAAGCAGGAGATGAAATGTCCTTTTGTACACGGACAGGAAGCCAGCAGATTATCTACTGCAAACAGCCTTTCATACTTACCAAGTGTGTCGAACTTGAGCTTTCCCATCAGCGGTATCTCGTAAACCTCTTTCATGAGTGATTTAGTTCGGAGAGCCCTATAGCCCATTATTCAAAGGTGTTATCACTTTTGGGGGAGAGGGGGAAAGGCTAGGTCTTGTTCCTTTAGTCTCCACATCAAAGTGAAATGGAAATCACCAACGAAACAGTTTGTATCATTTTAAAATTCATCATCATCATCATCATCATCATCATCATAACAACAATAACTAATGCAACCTACAAAGAAATAGCAGAGAGAAAATTGCTGGCTGTAATTAAGCCTGGGACTTTTCAAAAGAATTGTTAGAGGAACGTATAGAGGACCACAGCATATAAACCTAAGTTAGGGTCAATTATGAGTCCATTACTCTTAGATAATTGAGCGATATTTTAGCACTGTTGATGCACATCTTACGTTATAGATTGTTTTGGCTGTCGGTCAAGTACCTGTCTGGCTTCATAAACTCACTGTGGGATCATTTCTGGCAACAGGTTCACAAGTGTCTCCCTCAGTATTTAAAAATATCAAAATGCCTTTTGAAAACAACGTATTAAACTAAACCTTTGTGAACTGTACAGGAGACGCTTCCCCCAGATCAGTGGTGCCCCTTCCCTACAGTGGCCATGCCTGTCTTCTGGGCTCTCAGTGGCCTCTACAGCCTTCCAGAACCTTGAACCTCCTCGTTTTCAAAGTCTTGGCTTTTTATTGGTCAGCCTGCTCAGCTCATCCCAAGCCCCTCCGCACCCTAAGCCAGCAGGGGTTTTCCATTGGCAAGTTCCCACAGGCCCAAACACCTGTGGCTGCTTCAGGCCTTGTGGACCTCGTGGAAGACCTGTGGGAGTGACAGAGCTCTTGGGAGAGGCAGAGGGACAGTTGGCAGCTTTGGTGTGTCTTAGACTTGTCTGGGGCTCGAGATGCAGTTGGGAAAATGGTAACTACCCAGTGCCGGTCATTCTGCGTGTGATCCTTCGTAGGAGAGCAATTTGAGGCGCTGGGGGGGCAAGGCACAGGAGCGCTGCCGACCCTAGTGGAGAGCTACGGGGAAATCAGAACCGGATGGGGAAGCCGGCAGGTGAGCAGCAGCTTGTAGTGGCCTCGCCTCTGCTGGACTACGGAGGAATCTCGCTTACTCTGGCTGCCTGATGTGGAGCCGTGGGAGGTGGTGGCCCAGACTCTAACAGGTAACTTAGTTGCACAACCTTTCCTGCCCGAGGTGTAGTGTAGTCCCCCAGGAAAAGCCTCTGGTCCCATTTAGGAGCCATTTTATCGTGGGCATCTGGCAGGTTTCAATGAGCTATTTTTCAAACCTGCAGTATTTACAGGGACAAGACTGGGCTGCTCTGGGGAGGCCGGGACGACTTCAGCCTTTGAGTTAATGGATACATAATTGAGGAACAACGTGGAATTAGTGTCATCGTAAATGATCTAGTGCCTCAAGTTAATTTCACCCGTTTTTGTTCCAAGAACATTCGAGTCAGTTGTCTTGGCTAGCCGGCTGCCACCAAAACCATTTCTTTTCCATCCAGAGTTTCAGACATAAGAGTTCAAGTTCCGGCCCTTACAAGTTGCAGGCGCGTGTTTCACGCCCCGGCTTTTATAAAAGGTAACATGTTATTCCTTGTTTTGCTTCTAGGAAGCAGAGGGTTGAGGAAATGGCTTGGGCGGGTGCATTAATGCACCCGAAAAAGACACAGACTCCCTCCCTTGGGACCTGCTCGGCCCTCACTCTTTCCGAAGGTGCCCCTCAAAGCGTCCGGTTCCCTCGGACTCTAGGGTCTAAATGCTTTAAGCGGAGGGTCTCTGGCGCCTTCCTTCGCTGTCTGGAACAGTCTGGCGGGGTCAGGGACCGGCAGGAGCGCTCGGGAGAGAGCCCGACTGCGCCTCGTCCCTCGGTGCCCGGGACACTGTCGCGGGGGCGCGGCCAGCTTTCCTAGGATAAGACTTCCCGCCCCGGAGGCTGGGCGGTGCACTTAGACGGTCCCCTCCTGAGTTTCGGACGGTCACTAGAGCTGAGTAAGCCCGGTGGAGGGAGCTGGGCAAGGATTTCCTGAGAGCCATGGGCAGGAGGGGCGGGGGCTGGAGGGCAAGGAGCACGAACGCCGAACCTGCGCTCTAGCCCGAGGACCCGCACGCCTTGCGCCTCCGCACGCGCTCTCGGCCCCGGGCCACCCGCCCTCGCTGGCCCCCGCCCCTCCGGGAGGAAGAAGAGGGTAGGTGGGGGAGGCGGATGAGGGGTGGGGGACCCCTTGACGTCACTGGAAGGAGGTGCCGGGGTAGGAAGTGGGCTGGGGAAGGTTATAAATCGCCCCCGCCCTCAGCTGCTCTTAAGCGAGGTCCGCGGGAGGCTCGGAGGGCGGCGGTGGCGAACACTCCCGGGAGGTGGCGGTGGCAGTTCGGAGCGCGCTCCCTGACTCAAGCGCAGCGGCTAGCGAGCGCCGGACGGCGAAGATACCCCTCGGCGGCAGCGCGGAGGAGAGCTCTCTCGGCGCCAGGCAGGAGCAGGAGGGGACCAGCTCGGACGGCTGCGCTGTTGGCCTCAGAGAGCGTGGGCACCCGGCCAGCAGGCCGCGTCGCGCTCGTCATGGTCAGCTGCTGGGACACCGCGGTCCTGCTGTGCACGCTGCTCGGCTGTCTGCTTCTCTCAGGTGAGGCACTCCAGGGACCTTGAGTTGGAGCTGGGCGGGGATGGGCAGCCGCAGGGCGTTCCGGGGGAGCGAGACTGCAGCCGGAGAGGCGAGCTCTGGCGGGAGCCTGAGACACTTGTTGCAGCGGGCACGCCTTGGGGACTTACATCTTTTTTGGTTTGGTTTGGTTTTTTTGCTCCCGCAGTGGGAGCTGCTGGAAGTGGCTGGCCTGGGCTCCGGGCATCACCTCCCAGGCTCTCCTTAGCTCCACGCGGGGTCACAGGCGGGTTGCCGGGTGCGGCCAGAGTCGCTAGGCCCCTGCCGGCCCCCGATAGGGTCTCGCTCCTTAGAGTCTGGATGTGCAGATCACCACACTCTGTGGACATTTCTGACATCCAAAGCCTGCTCCCAGGAGGTGGCTCGGACACCAAGGGCTGTCTGGAGCAATCAAGACTTGGAGAGGTTGCCTGGGACTGGACAGGGAAAGGGGCATTAGCAAAACTGGTCACTGTCCATGATTTCGCTCCACCAGAGCAAAGGACAAATTTGGGGAAAGTCTCATGCCCCCAGAGAGCAGATGAAGCCCAGAAGAGGGCCATCCGTCCTTGGGGCCATGGGGGAGAAAGTCAGCTAGCGAGGATTCTTTCCGGTGGTCTCCTGGGTGGGACCTCCGCTGGAGCAGCCCGGGTGCGTGGTCCAGGTTGTCTGCGCGTGGCTCAAAGCACCTCTCTCTGCCCCGGCAGCCTAGGCTCCAGATATCTTTTAAGTTTCAGAATAGTCAGCACTGCCTTTAGGTTATGATCCTAGAAAGAATTGACAATTTGGACCGAAAGATATAGTCTGAGCAGTAGGTGATGTATGCGCACCAACTAAACCAGCCTTCGTTGGGATGTGAAAAACAGACGGTGGACCTATCAAGGACCGGAAGATTTTAGGAACATTTAGTGTGGAGACTGTTTGTCACCCCACGGGTCAAAAGAGCTGGAGGAACCTCGGAAAGCGCTAACTCCGGATCTCAGAGCAGCCGGCCTGAGGCACCGGAGGTCGTGTGCGGTCGCTTTGCGCACAGCCAGATAAGAGAGCGCCTTTCTATAAAGCAAGGTAGTTGAGAAAGAAGATAGGAAATAAAGAGTCAGGTAGAATTGTAATGGCCCGCAGGAAGACCGGTAGCAAGGCTAAATGTGGTTTTAAAAGGCAGTAAAAAAAAAAAATAGCGTTTTAGAATGGGGAGACTGCCCTTCATTTCAAAGCAATGAGCAGCGGTTTATAATTAAAATAGACCGAAATGGGCTGGGTAGGTTCTGAAATAACGATATTAAGTGAGTTGTTATTATTTTCTATTTCACAGATTTTTTTTTGAAAAGCCGCTTATATGAAAACATAATCGCTTAGAGAGTTTAAATACTGATTTGTTATGTAAAGGCTAAAGCTAGGTTAAAAAGTTACTGTGAACAGAGGGGAAACATATTTTATTGGATTTTTTTTTTAAGTGTGGTCGGTTTTAGCTAAGCATACTTTTATGTGTTTGAGGACAGTGGAGTCAGATTGAAGTTCTACAGCAATGTGTGGGGAGTCGCCTTGCACCCCTTGCCAGGCACTGAGCCCACCAGGTGTTAAATCCGCAACATTTGTTACAAACGCTGTAATCCGTCCTCTCTGTATCAAGAGCTTTATAAAAGTTAGCAGTCTCCTGTTCAAGGTTTAAGGCACCACACCCTTGATCAGAGTCACCAGCGCTCCCTCCCTCCCTCCCTCCCTCCCTCTCTCTCTCTCTCTCTCTCTCTCTCTCTCTCTCTCTCTCTCTCTCTCTCTCTCTCTCTCTCTCTCTCCCCCTGCCTCCCTCCCTCCCTTCCTCCCTCCCTCCCTTCCTTCTACTTTTCTTCAAGTTGATGACATTTAGAGTTTGGTAGAACTAAAACTACTTAAATTGTGAGATTTGGGGGGGATATTTCCAATGGTAACTCTTAAATTAAAAGTAAAAATATGCAGATAATACCATCCAGGTGTGAGGCCCATGTCTGTAACCCTAGAAATCAGCACCTAAGACAGAGGGGTGCTTCTAACCAGTCATCTGCATCAGCATCAATAATAATATCTGCTCCCAAATGGGGTATAATGCACTTCTCCTGCTGCTTACACGGTATCATTTTACATAGCGATTGTTATTATTTTCTCCAAAGCTTACAAAGTCCTGCTCTCCAAAAGTGGTACATTTTAAATGACCGTTATTTAGAACTCTTGTGGGTCACACGCTAAATGTGAACTAGGGTTTCTTTCTTATCTTTTTTTCCCCCCCTCAGTTTTTCAAGACAGGGTAGCCTTGGCTGTCCTAGACTCACTTTGTAGACCAGGCTGGCCTTGAATTCACAGTGATCCACCTGCCTCTGCCTTCCAAGTGCTGGGATTAAAGGTGTGAGCCACCACACTCGGCTCTAGGGTTGTTTTTTTTTTTTAAGATAATGCAGCGTTAATTGTTTTTCTGGTTGAATAGCTTTTAACAGGTTATATAGTTTTTTTTTTCAAATGATCCCAGTTAGTTTTTTTTTTTAACTTGTAAAAATGCAGACGTTAGAAAATATAGTTCATTTTATTTTATTTTATTTTTTTGTTTTTCTAAACAGGGTTTCTCTGTGTAGCCCTGGCTGTCCTGGACTCACTATGTAGACCAGGCTGGCCTCGAGCTCACAGCGATCCTCCTGCCTCTCTGCCTGAGTGCTGGGATTAAAGGCGTGAGCACCCACCACTTAGCCAAAAAATAAGACTCCTTTTCAACTATGAAATTCAGTAGAAACCCTGTTTCAAAAAAAGAGGGAGAGAGGGAGGGAGAGGGGGGAATGGGGTCCTTCCATCTTCTTTGCTTACTTCACTGTACACATGTTAGTGGGCTGTTAGTGGGCGCTGAACCATCTCCCTCTGTGGCTGGGTAGGCTTCTGCTGTCGGGGACCACACCTTGGCTTCTTTTTCTGGCTGAGGCACCGGATCATTAGCTTGGCCCCCCCACCCCACCCAGCAGAAAGTGTAACTGTGACAGAGACTAAGCCATATTAGCTTTCCTGAGGACAACAGTCACTTTAGTCCCCTATGTATTTCTTGCTTTAAAAATGTTAATACTTATTAGTTTGGGTTTTTTTTTTTTTAATGGCCATGTTCTAAAACAGTTCCAGATTACAAGGCTACTAAACCTCTTATTTAATAAGTAGACCTATTTTTGTGACTTCTAAAAGACCAGCCAAACAGATACTTTTTCCCCCTCTCCAAAACTATGGGAACATTCCTAAATCCATAAGTGTATATAATATAAAACCTGAAGTGATATATCGACCAAAAAGAAAAAAGAAAAAGGTTTTGCTGTGAGACCCTCCTTCCCTAAAAAAAAAAAAAAAGATTCTGGAGAGAAATTATACAGTGTAGCACAGCAGATCGGTGGCTGATCTTCACCACGGCTTGCTCCCTTGAGCTAAGAGAGAGCAAATAACAGAGTAAAGAGTTTTGTGCTATGCTTTTAATTGAGTGTGAGAGCGGAGCCCGAGGACTAGAAAGAGAATGTAAGAAGCTAGGAACTACTGAGTAGGATTGGCTCAGCACTCGCTAAGTGGCGTAAAGGAACTGCAGGTAAAGTCCATTTTTCAGTGCACTTGATCCGGTGCGTAGAGGAAAGAGGGTATTCGAAGATCACAGTATCTTTAAGTAAAACTGTGTTCCCATGAGCGGCTGAAGGGTTGGGTTTAGCATAACGGAGCAGACCATGCCTGCTGGTTCCTTCTGCTTCCGAGGAGGAGCGAGGTGCGACATGGCCCTTGCGGGATGCTTTCCAGGACTGCCCTGAAGGCGAGTACAGCGGTGGCCGGCCACAGGCTGATAATGATTACATCGCTGGACTCTGCTCCAGACTCAAGGAGGGGAAGGAAATGGCAGGAATGGAGTATTTGAGGGACTGCTGGAGAGAGGTCTCTGACTTAGCACACAGTGCTGTCGGTGTGTGTGTGTGTGTGTTGTGGGAGGGGGCAGTGTTCATTAAGGAAACGGTCCTGCTCCGTCTGCTGAAGATAGTGAGCTAGGTTTCCTGCATTGTTGCTGGGCGGATGTGGGGGGGATGTCAAGAATTTCTGGGCATTTCCCATCCGCCCTTGCAAACCTGGATGCCTGGAGACTATTTCTGATTACTCCTGCCTCTCTGTCTTCCATGTCAGGCTCCTTCCTTGGGAGGGAGACTTGATCCTGTCTCTCACACACAGTCCTTGTGAGAGCTACCTGGGTCTTGGCCGCCCGAGGGAATGCTGGCTCTGTGATGTTTTCTCAGCTCTGAAGGTGGCCAGTGGCAGAGCGGGGAGACACTCTGAACAGTCAACTTTTCTACTTTATTTGTGTGTGTTTCTACTACTACAAAGTGGGGATATACAGATGTTTATTGAGTTAGCATTTCAATCCAATACTTTTTCCCCTAAACAGGGCATCTATTTACATCTATATCAGGAGTTCTATTAGAATTCTGTGGTGCAAGGGGATCAAACCTTGGATCTCTCACAGGCTAAACAAGGGCTCCGCCATTGAGCGACCTCCCCAACATTTCCTTAGGCATGAGACTGGCTTGTGTTAAAGTGTGTGTGTGTGTGTGTGTGTGTGTGTGTGTGTGTGTGTGTGCGTGCGTGCGTGCGCGCGCGGCATGGTGCGGGGGGCTGGGGGTGGGGAGGAGTGTTAAATTAAGAACTTCAATGCTGGATGTGGTGGTGCATACCTTTGATCTCAGCGCACAGGAGGCTGAGGCAGGTGGATCTCTATGAGTTCCGGGACTGCCTGGTCTACAGAGAGAGTTCCAGGACAGAGAAACCCCTGTCTCGGAAAAAAAAAGCAAAAACAAAAACAAAACTAAAAAGAACTTAAAACCTATAGGTGCTTAGTAGCCCATGAAGATCTTTATGAGAAGGCTAAATTTCCTTGTGATCCCCAGAGTAGCTGTGGCTTATGGTGCTGGCTAAACCTGTCTTTTGGGCCCTCTACATGTATGTTAACTCTGCATCTCTCCAAGAAATCAGCCCCCCACCACCACCGCCGCCACACCTCACTTCCTACTGCTGGGCCTCTTGCAAGGTCATTGGCCTCCTCCCCACCCCCACCCCCCCACCCCCGCCCCTTCCTTGGTACCTGGGAAACACCGCCCCCCCCCACATCCCGCAGAGCATGGCAGCATCCCTCACCCACACTGTTTGTGTGTCAGGTGCCTATGCCCTTCCTCTTTGGGGAAGAGCCTGTGTCTTAGTTCTTTGTTGCTGGGGAGGATAAATGAGCCAGTCACAGTAGCCTCTGAGAGCCAGGTATGCATCAGTTGCTGTTTATTGCTTTGTTCTAGCCTGCTCGCCAGGCCTCTGGGCTCACTTAGTGGGGTTGTTCCCAGTAGCCATGTGCACGTGAAACATCACATCTCACCTCATTCATGTCTGACTATTTTCTTAGTTAAAGATTAAAAAAAAAATAACAATTGAAATGTAATATGAATATATCAATAAAATATATTTAAAAAATAAAATAAAATTCTCAACGTAAAAAAAAAAGAAGGATTAAAAAAAATTAAGGGCTGGGGAGATAACTCAGTCGTTGAGAACAGTTGTTCTCCCAAAGGCCAGAGTTGAGTTCCGGCACCCATATTGGGCAGCTCACAGCCCCCTCCAAGCTCTGGCATCCACTACCTTTTTCTAGCCTCTAAAGGCCTGACACTTAAACGGGCATGTACACATCAATTTTTTTAGTTTAAAAATTAAATGCAAAGAAAGAACTGGAAAATAACTAATGCCGATTTATTTATTTGTTATTTATAGTTCATGTGCATTGGTGTTTTGCCTGCGTGTATGTTTGTATGAGGGCGTCAGATTCCCCTGAAACTGGAGTGTGAGCTGTCATGTGGGTGCTGGGAAGTGAACCTGGGTCCTCTGGAAAATCAGCCAGTGCTCTTAACAGCTGAGCTGCCTCTCTAGCCACAGTCACTGAATTTAAAATAAAATAAATTTAAAAATAAAAACATCTGTATCCATGGTTTGGGCTAAAGTTTGCCCCCCCTTCACCCTCCCCCTTTCTCCCCCCATGCTCACAGCACACCCCAACAGCCCTCTTACTATGTTCGATGGCCAACAGGATCAGTGCACACGTGCACATGCGCGCGCGTACACACACACACACACACACACACACACACACACACACACACACACACACAGAGTCCACCAGAGTTGGTCATTGTCAAAATCCCCAGGTGCTTTTTATTTTCACATTTAAAATAGAGAAACCTGGATTTTAGTGAAGGATTTGTGGTCGGCTCCTGTGCCAGTTTCTCAGCCCTCACACCCTAGAGGTGGCCTTTGTGGTTAAGAAACAAAAAGGCCAGGCTAGCCACAAGCCTTTCCTGGCTCCCACATAGCTCTTGTGGCCAGTGGGACTCCTGCATACTATTTCCAGCCTCTTTCCCCAGACTCAGGCTTAGCTCGGATCTCTAATCAAAACAGACAGAGCTCATCCTGAGGAAGCCGTAATTAACCAAATGATCAATGTCTTAGAAAACATGGATTTGGTGGAGAATAGCAAAAACAGCATCGGCCAGCCAAGCTTTAACCAGAAACGAGGCTCTGTGAGGCATTTGCTCCCAAACACTGGGATGGCCACCAGTGGTACCAAGTACCCTTTTTTGGAATGGTAAGCTGTGAAGGGTCATCTCTGCCTCGTACTGCCAGACCCTGAGTTTCTCCCTCTGGCTGGGAGGCCAGTGTGTTTAGCGGTCTGCACTCTGCCTGGCCTCGTGATGGCACAGTCCTGGCACAGATAATCCCGGCTGCATGGCTCGTCAGCAGGTCTAGCCTTCCATTGCATGGGTGGGTCTACGAGGGATTTCCTTTCAAGCCACAGACCCCGCCCACGTGGCCTACAGAAGCAAAGCTTTAACAATTAGCAGATTCTTTTGTTGACCGAGGCCTCAAGTGAACCTGGTGCCACTGAAAAGCCTTGGCTCTCGTTACACACAAATATAAAATCACTCAGACTTGGGGCCACCTTCGCTAAGACCTTGATGAGGACCTAGCCTGCCTGAGGATTGCTGGGGACCCTCAGCCTGGGCTGTCTGTGACACTTTGGGAGCCCTAAGAACCTGTCCCCTGCCTCTGCAGCACTGCCCCGCTTGCTTTCTCGTTGGTGTTTTAGGTGGGACTTCAGCATTGGTCTTTTTATTTTATTTTATTTTGTGTTTTGGTTTTTTGAGACAGGGTTTCTCTGTGTAATAGTCCTGGTTGTACTTGGCTCGCTTTGTAGACCAGGCTGGCCTCGAACTCACAGAGACCCACCTGCCTCTGCTGGGATTAAAGACGTGCCCTACCACGCCCCACGCATTGGTGATTTTAAAGCCCCACGGATTCTGATAGCCAGCTAAGATGAAGAATTCCAATGTTGAGGCTGTAGAGGCGACTCCTTGGTCTTAGAGTATCTTATTAAAGTTGGGTCCTCGGGATTTCGAAGTAAGCACTTTACCAGCTCGAGCCATCATCTCCTCCTCATTCCTGACATTTTTGCTTTCCTAACATGAAGCTGATATACCCGGCCTAGAAGGCATCCCTGGGAACCGTAGCCTGGAGATTGTTACCAGGGCCAGCCATGCAGGAGGCAACTACCCTGGGGTTGCTCTGCAGCATACACTGAAGGAATCGTGTCTCCACTGAAGGGTTGGGGGGGGGGGGATGAATCATGTCTAGACTGACGGGTTGGGGAACTGTGTCGGAGGATTCCCACCAGAGAAAGAGTGCGTGTCGGTGAGTTTTGACAGAAGTGCCTAAACACCAAGGGCCAAACAGCCGTGGACCCGACCAATGCCACTAAATCGATTTGCCTTCTGAGAGTTGGTCCGTTCTGATGGTTGGTCGGTACACGCTAGACGCCAGAATTGAGATGCAAATTTAGACAACACGTTCTAACAGTGTCCCCAACCCTAATCTTCCTTTACATGGCCCTCAGCCATTTTCCCAGTTCGTCCCTGGGCATGGTCACATCCTCAGCCTGCCCGGGGCACCCGGAGTGCCGCAGTCCCGTCCCATGTCGTTCCTGTGGGCCCTGCAAGATGCTGTCTGAAGCCCCAGAGCTGGTTAATTTCACAATGGAGACTCCCTGTCTCTGTCTCCCTGGCTAGGGTCAGTGCCCTTGGTTTGAGTGACTGACTTCTCCACCTGCTGGGAAAATATGCCGATGCAGGATGGTCGGTGGTCCTTGTCTCGGAGGAAGTCACGGCTTGGTGGGAACATGACCCTGGAATTCTCCTTGTGAGGCACCACATGCCCCAGCAGCTTTCCTTCGCTTGAGAACACTAGGAATTCTTTTCAGGTGTCTGGTGTGATAATGGGCAGCACGGCCACCCTCAAACACAGAGTGCGCATCCCCTAGCGTCTTCAGGGTGCAGGCCAGCAGCTGTTTGCATCCGCCGTCTATGGAAGCACAGCCAGCTGTCCCCAGATGCAGTGGCCACATCAGGATGGCACCCACATCAGGATGGCACATCCCAGGATGCTGCAGGTCTGGCACCCGTCCACCCTGCTGGTACGTTCCTTTAGGAGACCAGACCTTGGTACCGGCCCTCCTCCCCCCGTGACCTTACCGCCTCTGCAGTGCAGCCAGGGTCCTCTCACACGGGGGCTGGAGAATTCCTACTGTTTCATTGTACAGACTGCAAGGTGTCTGAAGGCCTGCGGTGTGGAATTCCCACATCACTCTGTCACATTCTATTGCTCAAAGCTAGTCCTGGCCCAGATTCCTGGGCTGGGGAGGCAGCCGTTTCTGAGGGGGAGGGGTAACCCCATTTGACACTTCCACTTTGCTTTTCTGTCTTGGCTGGAGTTTGGCCAAGAAAATTATAGTAGTTGATAAGTAATAATGAATGCTAAATAAGGTCTTGGCCCCTTCAGTGGGACTTGGGAGCAACACTATACTGACCTATGGCATGAAGTTCTCATTCATAAATCTTGTGGGTGGCACACAGGCCAGGGTTAGCTTGGCAAGCTGAGTTGGCACAGCAGCTGCTCAGGATCTCTGTGACTCCTGGAATCCAAGTGTTAGCAGCTCTGTATCTGCTGCTGCTGTTGCTTCTCCTCCTCCTCCTCCTTGTCATCTTCTTCTTCCTCCTCTTCTTCTTCCTCATTTCTTCGACCTAGGGTCTCATTATGTAGCCCTGGCTGTCCTGGAACTTACAGAGATCCCCCTGCCCCTGGCTGTCCTGGAACTTACAGAGATCCCCCTGCCTCTGCCTCCCTAGGGCTGGGATTGGTAAGCGTGCACCACCACTGCCTTGCAGCTCTGTGGCTTCTTAAGGACTTAGCTCATGGGTCCTTGACCCTTGACCCTTGACCCTCTTCTGTAGAGGCAGAGAAGCTTTGGGGAGATGGCGAAGTGACCTCTCCCCAGCTGTCAGACACTTTCACTTACTCATGTCACTTCACTGGTCCCTCAGCTAGGCAGCGCGGGACACATAATGCTGAGTGGTTTCTCCTGGCAGAACGGCATGGTAAGCGTGAGGGCTCCGTCTTCATTGTCACCGCATCAGTGGAGACCAGGTACATCAGCCTTCTAGGAGAGCGACGGCTGTGGCTAAACAGAACCCCTTTTTTCAGCGGTGTGTAAAGCCGTAGTTATTTGAACCTGCTTTTGTCAGTCACCAAATTCCCTCTTGGCGTGTTGCAATCCAACTGAAAAGCAAAGCAGGAGAGAATGCCTTCTCGGGGTTGTGGGATGCAGGGGTTGGGGGGGTTGGGGGGGTGTTATTTTCCCTGGGCCTCTGAGTCAAGTCTGTCCTTGGAGTTTTGTCACCCTTGAGGAATGTGAGGAGCCATTGCTACTCCCGTCTTCAAGTGGCCCTGGGAGATTTCACTGCTGTGTGCTTAAGACACTTTTAAGGTCTCAGTTTAGGCAGAATTCTCTCCCTGTGGGCTTTCTTATCATGGATAATCAAGAACATGTCATCAGAATCGTTTCCCTGAAGCCACTATGGACATGACATGACGGGCCCTTCCAAGCCGTTCTCATACACGCGGCTCTAAAGCTGTCGGGAGTACCAAGCATCACGGGCTGAGGGCGGCACCTGAGTCCAGCAGTGCCTTCATGAGCAGTTCTGCGGGACCGCCCTCCCACACTTTCCAGGAGTCCATGCTCAGTACCTGCACCCTCAGAGGCTTGGTGCTTCCCAGGGGTAAAGTGGGGGTACCTGTGGGAAGGGCTGGGGGGCGTGTCCAGAAGTGTGTCCCACTGTGAGGGCAGATGCCCTGTGGCAAGTCTGTCCCCCCCAGAAGGGGAAGAGGAAGAGGAAGGGATCCTGACTTGGAGCGGCTCCTCCTCGGGCCTGTTGGTGGCCGTCCAACACAGACACTTCCAGCTTTCATGGAACCCTCAGGCGGTGGATAATTGGGTGACTGGCTGAGAGAGCCGCACGCTGCGGACCAGGCAGGCTGGACTGGAATGCAGTCCTCTTGATTTTAAAACCAGCCCTCTCACGAACATTTTCCTAAAATAGCTCGACGGGGGTGGGGGGTGGGGGATGGGGGGGTGGGGGAGCCTTAGGATTTAAGGAAGGCAATGGGTTTGTTTGGGGTGGGGGGTGAGGTAAAAAGCACTCGTGGAGGCAGTTGTTTTCTGTTTGGGGTCATCTTCCTGGTTGAGTCTCTATACAGTGAATGACACTGGAAGCTTGTGTGTGTGTGTAGTGTGTGAGTGTGTCTATGTGCATGTGTATGAGTGTGTGTATGTGTATGTTTATATAAGTGTATGTGAGTGTGTATATGTGTAAATGTTTATATAAGTGTGTGTATTGGTCTGTGTATGTGTAGATATGTGTACATGTTTATATAAGTGTATGTGTGTGTCTTTGTCTGTGTATATATATGTATATGTATGTTTATATAAGTATGTGTTAGTGTGTATATGTTTATATAACTGTGTATCTGTGTATGTGTCTGTGTGTGTATGTTTACATAAATGTATGTGTATGTGTGTATATGTGTGCATGTGTGTATATGTGTGAGTGTAAGAGAGTGTGTGTATGTGCGTGTGTGTGTGTGCCTGGGCATGGAGCAACACTGGACATTGCGACCACTCTCTGACTGAGTTGGACTCAGTTGCACCTCGTGTCTCCTCCTCTTCTCTCTCTTGAGATGTTCAGACCTGCGAAAAGCGAAGATAAAGTAGTGTTAACTTGTTCCCCCTGCTCCCTGGAGGGGGAATGACCACACTGTCAGAATCCAGAGGAAAATCCTATCCTGCCACCTACTGAGGACTTTTAGCTTTTGCTCCAAGGAAACAGTCGGAAAGTGTGGCCAAATGCAGCCGTGCGCCTTAGACGGCAACGCTATAAAATGGTGGTCGGTGTTCAGCGCTGCTTACCGCTAACTTAGCCTTAGGGAAACCAGAACATAGTAAGTGGAAAGAGAGGCAGTGTTTTCACCTGTAACGGACGGTATGGTTGTCTTTTCAGAGAACAGTGCCGCACTCTTCTTCCACTAAACGGCTTCTTCCTGGACCGCATGCTGCTGGGCTGTTGACCCGTTAGGATCCTCTCTGTAGGGAGTTCTGCTGGAGCTGGGCAGGGGGTGGGGGTGCCTGCCCTGCACAGAACAGCTGTATCACCTGGGGTTTAAGGAATCTTTGGCTGCTTGTCTAAGGAGTGCTACCCCAGGTTGCTGAGACCAAAATCAAAAGCACCCTTCTCTCCTCATGTCTATCCTCTGCCCTCGGAAAGGAACCAGTGAGGGAAAAATAACCCTCGCAGGGCATTTCCACACAAAGTCACTTAGAAAATAAGTGGGGGATGGGATGAGGAAGTGGACAGGAATGCCAATCTTCGGAAATTTCAGTTTTTCTGAACTGACAAACTCAGACACCAGATATATAATTTTTTTTTTTTTTTTTTTTTTTTTAATGGGCAGCTAAAGCATAGACATAAAGCTTGCTTGGGATTGACATGGCCATTGTTGATATGGGTGTCATCACTCTGACTTTGTGGGCCTGGAAGCACCCCATGTGCCAGTGAGACCCAGTTCCTGTTCAGGGAGACTTGGCTGTAAATTTTGTTGGACAGACCACAGAAAGGCATGTTTGAGGAAGGATTTGCGATTCGGAGTTTTCTCCCATTATTTTGTGAATAAAAACATAGATCATAGCAACTTTAATGCTCAGGCCAGTTCCGCAGCCAGTCAAATTCCATTCTTAGAAGACTTCTTATCAGCCGGGTGGTGGCGCACACCTGTAATCCCAGCACTCAGGAGGCAGAGGCAGGTGGATCACTGTGGGTTTGAGGCCAGCCTGGTCTGCAAAGTAAGTGCCAGGCCAGCCAGGGCTATATAAGTCTGTTCCCTCAGAAGGTGCTGCAGTGATTAACATCAGGCACATTTCATATTTATTTATGAAAACTAGTATGGTTAAAACTCACCATTTCGTGCTTGTGTTTTGTGGGTATTACAGCAAATGTACAAAGGTGAATCACCCCGTTAAATGGAGAATTTGGAACTGGCAGTACCGAATAATGTGAGCTTAAGCACAGATCAGGAAGGGTTTAGTGTCTGGGTGTCGACTGTCCTATGTCTAAGTGGTATCCCCTGAGAAGCCAGCTGGTGTGTGCGTGTGGGGTGGGGGTGGGGGGTCCTCTAAGCAGGAGAATGATTCCAAGCCATCTTTGCAGTGGTGGCGCTGGCATACAGGAGTCACTCAGTACATGCCGAGTTGGCAGACTTGTGCTGTGTCTTATTAAGCCACTCTTGTGGGCCTCAGAGGCATTTGTTGGGCCCTTTGCTGGCCACCATCCGAGAACCGTACACACGTGTACACACATGAATGCTCAAGTGGAGAAGGTCGGAGGAACGCACCGGGGGTGGCAGTGATTTTCCGTGTGTGTGTGTGTGTGTGTGTGTGTGTGTGTGTGTGTGTGTGTGTGTGGCACTTTGTGTGTCTGCTTCATTGGTCTTGGCCTGGGCTGAGCTGGCTATGTTCTCTTTACACTTGACGCAGGACCGAGAATGGTAGTGAAGGTGTCCAGCCCCTGAAGTGTTGGCTCCTAGATGCTTCTCTCGGCTGCTGCAGGTTCCCAACACAACCCTAGGTGCACAAGTACAGTCTGAGAATCCAGGTGACACCACTGCTTCCCAACCTTGGCTCAGAGCAGTGTCGTCAGAAGTTGTCCCCTCTCGCTCCGGACCATCCGTGGTACAGACTACGTGAGCAGAGATGGGTAGAACGTGTTAGTCCTGCCTGGCACGCCTCGTATGAGAGTCCGCTGTTGCTCTCCCCATCGCTGACTCTCTCTTCCCACCCAGGCCATGCCGCTCCATTCCAGAATCCACACTGTGACATCAAATGTATCCCTCTGGCTTTTTCCTGCTGGCATGGTGGCCTGAGGTCGAGAAAGGTAGGGTTTTTAAGAGGCAGGAGAATTTAAAAGGAAATACTTGTTGGCCTGGAGGTGTGGCTCCGCGCATGCACACTTGCCTAGGATGTGTGGGGGCCTCACATGGGTGTTAGCTTGGCCCCAGGAGTGTGGTATGTGTTAGCTTATTTGTTGTCAATGTTAAGTTATCAGCACTTTCAGGAAAGTCGTCTGGGGCAAGCAAGATGGGTGACGTCGTGAGTTCTAGGCCAGCCTGAGCATCATAGGGAGCCTCTGTTTAATTTTTTTTTCTTTTAAATCTATGTCTGTATAACTGGAGAGCTAACTCAGCAGTTATGCTCATGCTTGCTGGGCAAACACGAGGAGCACAGTTTGGGTCCCTAGACCTCATGTGAACGACAGGCAGGCATGGTGACGAACCCGTAATCCAGGCCTTGGAAGACAGAAACAGGAGATCCCCGAGCAAGCTAGTGAGAGAGCAGGCATGCGTGAGCCCTGTGTTTGACAGAGAGACCTCACCCCAGTGAGTAAGGAGAAAGACAAACGAGGGTGGTCCTGGGCCTCAGCCTTGGCCACTATCACACATGTGCCCACACACATACAAACATGAACACACACGCATGCACACACACATGCACACACACATGTACACACACACACACAGAAAAAGAAGAAGATGAGGCTTAGAAATACTAAGCTGTTGAAGCTTTCAAGACCTCAGTTCTCCCACGATGAATCAATTTATTCCCTCCCCTGGCTGCTTAAGTCTCCAAGGTCAGAGGGTTTGGGTATAGCACTGGCTACACAGAGAGAAACTGTCTCAATTTTCTCTTAAAGAATGGATCTAAAACATCTCCTTTACAGAGAGTCATCCCCCCAAAGGACTCTAGATTTTAAAGATAGAGTTGTTGAAGAAAACAGATGAAATTTTGTGTTGCCTGTACTAGTCTTTTCTGGCTTTCCCTTGCATGCATACCTCAGTACACACCTGCCTGCCTGCATGCACGGAATCTGCCCTCTTCATACCTGCATGCTTGTATGCATGCATAGAGTCTGCCCTCTTTACTCCTGCTTTCATGCATGCATGCATGCATGGAGTTTGCCCTCTTCACGACTGCCTGCTTGCATACATGCATGGAGTCTGCCCTCATTTTATTACACAAAGAGCCATTAATTTAGATTTGGAATTAAAACCTAAACAAAATGGTTTTTTTGTTTTGTTTTGTTTTGTTTTTTAGCAATTTAAAACATTTTATGTGTGTGGGTGTTTTGCCTGTATATGTATGTGCACCATGTGTGTGTAGTACCCATGGAGGCCAGAAGAGGGCGTCTGGTCCCCTGGAACCAGAGTTACGAAGGGTTGTAAGCACCCTATGGGTGCTGGAAACTGAATCCTGGTCCTCTGGAAGAGCAGTCTGTACTCTAAACCACTGAGCCATCGCTCCAGCCTAACTGTTGTCATGGTCTGTATATGGAAGAGACTCGGCCCTGAAAATTATGCAGAGGATACCTTTGACCACCTGGAACCTATAATCCTAAATAATTGAACATTCTCCTTCTCATAGCTAGGACAACTCAGGCATCTTGTGACAGTTACTTCCAAATCAACCAGTGCAACTCTACCCAGTTCCTTTTCGTCCGCTGCGTTCTGTTTCTGATTCTGGACCCCTGTACAGAGCTGTGGTTCCCAATGGAACCTGCAGGATGCACCAGCTGTCAAAAGCACTGCACACTTAATTTCTCATATATTATATGCTTGCTGAAACAGCACCGCCGAGCCACCATCAGCTACTGGGGTGTTTTTAGCTGCTAATTTTAGGGGAAAATGCATGTGTTCTCTCCTGAAGTTACGTGCGACTTATCAGTGTCTGTGATTTGCTCTTGTTCTGCAAAACTGCCATCCGGGCCCAGCTTCCCCAAGGGGCAGTGTGCGGGATTAGTGAAGAGCATAGCTTGGGGGGAAGGGGGGAACCAAATGGGCCGAACTTTCTGCTATTGACAAGGGAAACAGATGAATCTAAGATAAAAGCCGACCCCGTGTATCCTGCTCATGGCCCCTTCGCACAACCAGATGAAGGTTTTTCACTACACAGAAGTCATGGTTCACGTCCCGTTCGCCAGATCTTGACCGTTCCATGACATGGAGTGGTAAGATGCTGGGCTCCACGGAGATCACTCAGTAAAAGAGCAGTAAAAGGGAGGGGAGGGCATCTTGGGAAAAGGTGGCCACTTGGTCAGGCTGACAGCTTTCCCCTGTCAAGCCAGCTAATTCTGAAGTCATGAAGCCACGGAGAAGGAGCTGGGGGCCTATAGGTCACTGGGGGGGCAGGCTCCCGATGGTAGCTGGTGACAGGGCTAGTGATGGATGGAGGCTAACCTGTGATCCTCAGAGAGATCAGTGCCCAGCTGCAGGAGACACACCGCAGACACAGCCGCATTCTTAGCGTCAGCAGTGAGAACGGGGCTGCGGTGGAGGGCTGCGGTGGAGGGCTGCGGTGGAGGGCTGCGGTGGAGGGCTGCAGTGGAGGGCTGTATCAGATCGCACCGTGTTAGACGCTGCCCAGGCACCTAATGGCCTCGTGCTGGGGCCTGAGGCACCTACTTATCAATTTGACTAAAATGTGAGCTGTGGGCTCAGAAGAGGAGAGAGCTGATGGTGGGTGCTTAACTACTGTCCACACGACCACAGACAGCTTCTACCCCAACACACACACACACGTACACACACACACTCACACACATACTCACCACACTCACACTCACATGCACACACACACACATGCACACCACATACACACAGAGGCACCACACAAATACACACCACATACACACACTCACATGCACACACACACCACAGGGACACCAAACACACACATGTACACATACCACATACACCACACACACTCAAACCCAAATGCATATGTGTGGACATAAGTCAAATGACAACTCTAAAAGAAGCCAGACTACAAGGAAAAAAAAAACATTAAAAAATAATACCATGGCCAGGCAGTGGTGGTGCACGCCTTTAATCCCAGCACTCCAGAGGCAGAGGCAGGTGGATCCCTGTGAATTCGAGGCCAGCCTGGTGTACAATGTGAGTCTAGGGCAGCCAAGGCTACACAGAGAAACCCTGTCTCAAAAAACAAAACAACTCCTCCCCAAATAAAAATAATACCATGACTAATTGTGGGACTTGTTTGATTGTGAATATACCGGTGGAGAAATGGAGAAGCCAACTGTTGGCATTATGCGTTTAAATAACCTCTTTAAATATTGCTTATGGTTTAACAGCAGCAATATATTAACTATTTATTATTATTATTGTATGTGTGTGTATACACGTATGTAAGGATGCATGCATATCACAGCACACATGTGGAGGTCAAAAGACAGCTTTTGGGATGCGTTTCTCTTCCCACCAGGGTTGCAGGGAGCAGACTCAGTTTATAAGATCTGTACAAGTGAGTGCGTTCACCTGCCAACCGTCCCCCTTAGACTTGAGTTGTGGCATAAAGGCTCAAGCTGTGAATGACGGGGCTGGGGAGGTGGCTCAGAGGTTAAGAGCACTGACTGTTCTTCCAGAGGTCCTGAGTTCAATTCCCAGCAACCACATGGTGGCTCACAACCATCTGTAATGTGATCTGATGCCCTCTTCTGGCATGCAGGTGTGCATGCAGACAGACCATTGTCTACATAATAATAAATAAATTTTTAAAAAAAGATGCGAATGACATGTGACTATTTTAAGCTTCTATAACTACAAAAATGTCAAAGTTCATTTTTTAAGTCTAATGATTTGAGGATTACCTAGAAATAGCAGAAACTCGTGAATTTTCTCCGTGGGTTTAGTGGGGTTAAAGTAAGCTTAGTATACTAGGACTTTAAAGTGAACTGTAAGTCGCTGGGATTCACAACTTTCTACAAATTACATCTGTGCTTCCTGAACAGCAGCTTTGTGGGCATCCAGGGCCCTGTGGACTGAAGAGCAGCGAGGACCGGAATTCTCCTGAATCTCAGATGCCCTGTGTGAAGCCATGAGTCACCTCCCCTCCATCAGGATTAGTCAGCACTGAGCCTCCTTGGCTTCCGGCTCACCCCAACAGAATTCAGTGTGGGGATCCCAGAGAGGGAGGGGCTTTCCCTTCCTCTAAATGAAGGAAGAGTGTAATTTAAAAAAAAAACACCACAAAGCCTCTCCCCTCGCTCCCCACCTCCTGGTCCAGCAGCCTAACAGAGAGACGCGTCAGCAACACTGTGGGCTCGGATGAGCATCCTTTCCTTAACGCTGTCCTTGATTTAGAGGCCCTTACACAAGGCCTGGGTCGGCCTGAGTCATAGTTAGGAGATAGAGCCAGTCCTTAGCATGCGCAGGGCTCTGAGTTTCACCCCTGGTACCAAACACTCAGTATTAGAAGATGTGATTTGGGTTCACGGCCGGGACTTGAATTATTCTCCTGACATTGAACTTCTCGTCTTCCATGTAGCGTGTTTGCAGGTGAAACACAAGCCGTGTCGCCTTCCTCCGTCTTCCTGGGAATGAGGTGGGAAGGCCCACTCACTGTGGCCCTGGGATTAAGACAGTTTTAATCTATTAGATTCCAGAACTCTGGAAGGGTTAGCTTCTCAAAGACAAATTTCAGTCGCTTCTAGAATTTACAACTGTACCTCATACGCACCCCATACGTCCTTGCTCCCCCCAGCCAGCAACAAGCTTCTTTGATACTCAGAATATGATGGGATGTGGACTTTTAATAAGCTCCATCTTGAAGAGAGAAACCTTTTCTTATTATGAAGTGTGTTTAATTGACCTCACATAACCTTGAGAAATGGCTCGTTGTCTTCAGTTCAATTTTTTTTGAAACATGATATTTGAATTATATTTAAAGAAGCCATTTATCATGTAGGATTATGGTCTATTGAAGACATAGTACGCAGAATGAGGAGCAGATGTTTCACATCTGAAATAAATCTATACACAAAGCGTTGGGCTTAAAACAAATAAGTTAGAAGTCAGTTTTTATGAATTATTTTTGTGAGGGCTACACAGAGAAATCCTGTCTCGAAAAACCAAAACCCAGCCCCCCCCCCAAAAAAATTTTTTTGTGTTGTTTCTGTTTATTGTATTTGTTTGAGACAAGGTTGTACTATGCAACCCTGGCTGGCCTGGAACGCACTGTGTGAAACAAGCCTGCTTCTTTCTGCTTGCTTCTTTCTGCGGAGTGCTGGGATCAAAAGTGTGTGCCACCGCCGCGCCTGGCAGAAATGAAAACATTTGATAGAAAACGGAACAGTAGTCATTTTCTTAAGAGACCTCTGTCTACATCTGAACTGTCAGTGTGACCCAATTTGATTTTTAAAAAATTCCCATTAAATAGTTAAAATATGCAGTAAGAAATGATTAAAAGCCAACAACAGACAAGGTGTTGGGATGGGTGGGGATGACGTAGGCAATGAAGATAGCTTGCTTATTTGGTTTCGGTACATTGTAAAGCTTGTACCCAAATAGTGATGTTACTACATGAAGGATAAATTCATTCCCTAAAACCAGCCTTCTAAAAATTCAAGATGAACCCAAACTAGCCCATCACGCGGGAGCTGGAGGCTGGCCGGGTCATCAGTGAAACGCTGGCAATAGAGGTGCACGCCGCCACACCTGGCACCATCGTCTGTTTTTGAGATGTATTTTATTTTGAAATATGTGTGTGCGCACGGGTGGACGTGTATGTTAGTGCAGGGTCCCAAGGAGATCAGAGGTGGCAGATCCTCTGGAGCTGGAATTACAGGGGGTTGTGGGAGATGGGGTGGTGTGGGGCGCTGGGAACCACCCTGGGTCCCCTGCGAAAGCAGTCCCGGCTCTTATGCCTCAGTTGGTGTGTGGTGGTGTCTTTTCCGTTCTTTTGGGTGGGTGTTTAGGTGTGTAATTGCCGGTGAATCCGTTTAACCCATTATTGACTTAGTAACGGGGCTTTTGATTGGCTACTACCATTCTGTTTCCCAAGGGGGCCGGGCTGTTTTAAAATGCCGTCAGCAGTGTCCAGCTTCTCATTTCTCTACCCTGGGTATCACCCTCCTCTTATGATTCCGGCCATCCTGGCAGGTTAGGATGTTTCTCGTTGTACTTTTGCTTTTTGTTTTCTTGGTGACTAATGGCATCTTTCATCCTTTCATATCTTCTTTGGGCAGATCCACTGTCACTTTTCCAAACTGAGCTATCCGCCTTTTTATAATGCGTACATATTTTCAGCATGTGGTTGTGATGGTGGTGGTGGTGGTGATGGTGGTGGTGATGGTGATGGTGGTGGTTGTGATGGTGATGGTGACAAGGATTTAGACAGCGTCTTACTGTGTAGCCCTGGCTGGTCTGGAACTCTCTAGGTACACCAGGCTGTCCTAAAACTCAGAGATCCCACCAAGTGCGGAAAGGTGTGTGCCACCATGCCCGGCTAAACATGGGATGTTGAATTTGTTATCAGTAGCTGTGACCTCAGAGCCATAGGTCGCAGAGGTCAGAGGCTGGAAGTCGTACAAATGACTCTCGCCTTTGCTGTTCGCAGAGGGAGTGGCTTGCTGGTGGCACACTGGACTAGTTAACAAAGCCAGGAAGGAAGTGGCGGATGGCTCTGAATCAAAATAGGACAGATGTTTCATGAGATACATGGTTGTTCATTGCTTAATAGCAAGGATGCATTCTAAGAAATGCATTTCAGACAAATTCCTTCTCCCATGAACACCATAGACTATGTGTACAAAGTGGACGTGCCATTACTAGGCCTATGTCCCCACTATGGTATATATGGTATTGTGAGCCAAAGTGTGCTGTTCCATTGCAAACTAAAGTGACTTCCTTTTTTTTTTTAAAGATTTATTTATTTATTATATATACAGTGTTTTACCTGCATTACACCTGCATGCCAGAAGAGGGCACCAGATCTCATTACAGATGGTTGTGAACCACCATGTGGTTGCTGGGAATTGAACTCAGGACCTTTGGAAGAGCAGCCAGTGCTCTTAACCTCTGAGCCATCTCTCCAGCCCTAAAGTACCTCCCTTAATGAGAATAATCTTGTCATTTTTCAATAGTAGGGATTTGTGCTGCCCTTTTTGGAAGGGAAGCTGAAGGATTTGTCTTAACACTGCATTCAACAAGTGAGAGCACTTTTACTAAGATCACTAAAATGAGCAATTTTCTGAAGACATTTTCAGTCAGTCTACATAGAACCTTTTTTTTTTTTAAGATTTATTTATTACATATACAGTATTTTGCCTGAATGTACTCCTGGCCTCCTGAAGGGGGCACCAAATCTCATTATAGATGGTTGTGAGCCGCCATATGATTGCTGTGACTTGAACTTAGGACCTTTGGAAGAACATACAGTGCGCTTAACCTCTGAGCCATCTCTCCAGCCCCATAGAACCTTTTTTGAAAGATTTGTCTTACGTGTATGCTGTGCACCGTGTGGTTGCAGGTGCCTTTGGAGGCCAGCAGAGGGCGTCAGGTTCTCTGGAACTGGCGTTACAGTAGATCCGCAGCCAGTGTTGGTATCCCCTGAGTCATAGGGGTTCTGATCTGATTCCTAGGTGCTTGCAAGGCTGTCTGCTCCCTAACGTCCTGTGTGGGAGCCCCTTCTTTCAAATCCATCACACAGCCTTGGAGACCTTTTGAAGGAGACTCCATATGATCTTGGATTTGGTTTCACAGTCAAGTCATATGTTTGCTCAAGATAAACTCACCCTGCTGACACCAAAGAATGCATTCCAGTGTGCACAGCGAGATGAAGGCGAGGTGGAGGATGTGTCTCCCTGACCTTGGGCACATAGTGGAGGATGTATCTCCCTGATGTTGGGCACATAAGAAGGGGAACACGGAGCATGAAAATAACGGCCATAGCACTATCAAGATCAATATAAAGTGTCAGCATTTTTTGTTGTTGTTGTTTTGTTTTTTCAAGAAAGACAGGGTTTCTCTGTGTAGCCTTGACTGTCCTGGTCTCGCTTTGTAAACCATGCTGGCCTTGAACTCACAGCAATCTACCTGCCTCTGCCTCCCAAGTGCTGGGATTAAAGGCATGCGCCACCACCACCCGGCTAAAGTGTCAGCATTTAATAAGAACAAACTCATAGGCTATTGATGGTTTTCTTGTTTGTTTATTTATTGATTTCAGAAAGGATGTCTCTCTGTAGACCAGGCTGGCCGCAAACTCATAGAGATCCATTTGCCTCTGCCTCCCAAGCACTGGGATTGAAAGTGTGTGTCACCGTGCCAAGCTCAACAGGCTGGTGTTTCTAGTGCTATCAGCTACAGTGGCTGACCCTAACAGATATACATCCAATGGAGCTCATTGTCCTAGGATCGCTGGAGTTTTCCATTATTATGTTAAGTAGCACTTCTCCTGATGTGAAAAGAGTTCTATGTTTTTCACCTCACAGTCGACTTTGATGACAAAGGATAAAAGCCATTCTTTAAGTCAGATGTCAAGGCTAGTGTGATAAACAGTGGAAAGTCCTGACACCCACCGGAGCTTTACAATGGGGACTCATCAATGCAGCGTGGTCCACCCTTGGAAATGGAACATTCTGTGGACTCAGTATCAAAGTGGGGCAGCCCAACTCTGTGCTGCCGAGCCCCCCACCCTCCCCCAGCAGGGTGTCTCTGCTGCAGGTATCACTAGGTGCAGACCGTGTCTAAGGAGCAACTTTCATCACACAGATGTGGATATCCAACAAACTCAAAGAAATGGTCTAAGGACTGGTACTATTTTCTAGAAGCATTGGGGAATTTTTTCCCTTGTTCTCTGTTAATTATGGCTGTTGGTTTCTCCTGTGGGCTGGGCAGGGCTGGCCTCCACCTCACATGCTCCTGTTTCAGGCTCCTCTGGTCATGCTGGGACCACAGACAGGTACCATCCTGCGAATCCTTATGGGAGCCTAATTTCCTACTCACTGAAGGACACCATTAAGTGACCAGCAGCTCAGAAATATAGCATCCTTATACTTTATTTTCTAAATAGCTTTTTATTTTATTTTTATGTAATGTGTGGTTTTGTTGGCATATACGCCTTGGCATCACGTGGGTGCCAGAAGAGGGTGTCGGATCCCCTGGAACTGGAGATAGAGGTGGTTGTAAGTCACCATGTGCTAAGAATCGAACCTGGGTCCTCTGCTAGAGCAACCAGTGCTCTAACCACTGAGCCACCTCTCTAGCTCTTTTTGCTTTTCTAAACTGGCTGCGTTACCCAGCTTCCTCAGTCCAGATGCAGAATTCACTGATGCTAGTGACAAGCTAAATTAGTGAACATTTATCTTCTTAGACTCTCCCCCCCCCCCTAAGCTTTACAGCAACCCCATTTTCCTCCAGTGTCTCTCAGCACTGGCTCAGGTGGCGTCTAGGTCAGAAGACAGAGCAAGGTGCAGCGAAGACACTGCCGAGGGTTCGTTCCCTTAAGGGACCTTCTCAAAGGCACTTCCCAGGCAGTGGCCACGTGCCTTGAAGCTATAGGCTCTCTTGACAGGAGAGTTAAGGCATTTGGCCTGTCTAAGTTACTCCCAAAAGGAAGATTACTACAACTCGTAAACCTCAAGTTGTGAAAATGGAGGTTTCCTCCCCCAGGCTTCTCCTGGAGGGAAAGCGTTATCAAATCTACCCAACTGCAGATAATTCCAAGTAACGCCAGAATTTTCCGCAGGAAGCCGTGCTGAGTCTCTCCCAGCACAGAGACAATTGCTCAATTAAATGCGCAAAGTTCCATGACACAGGACAGGCAGAAGAAATTCTGGCCTGGAATTTTTTCTTTTTAGGGTGGGTGTTACCAACCACTAGCTGCGGCTTCAGGAAAGCCCACTGCTCTTGGGGGTCATCATATCAGGAAACCCCAAAAGATGAATACGGCACAAAATGTGTTTCAGTTTACCCAGGTGACTTCTAAGGCCAGCAGGGCTCTGTCATTTCATCTACAAGTAATTTGATACCAGTAACTTGTCAACTGAAGATACCTTCTAAAATATTAACTCTCCCTCCAGCGACCCTTAGAAAATATACGGTTCACTTAATATCTTCCTTTGTAATTATATACCCAACAGAACCTGACAGCGCCTACACTGGGGACTGGGGGCATCTGCCACGTGGTGGGCACCGAGTCAGCCTCTTGTACAGCATAGCTCTGGCCCCGCATCCCCAGCACGGAGGCAGAGCCTGAGTGCTACGGTAGCAAGCCAAGGGCACGCAGTTAGAAAGAGGGAAGGGAAGCTCCCTATGCAATTTAGAGTTTAAAAGTCCTGTACTCAGCCAGGCGTGGTGGTCTACGCCTTTAATCCCAGCGCTTGGGAGGCAGAGGCAGTCGGATCGCTGTGAGTTCGAGGCCCCCCTGGTCTAAAAAGCAAGTCCAGGACATCCAAGGCTACACAGAGAGACCTTGTCTTGAAAACCCCGGGGGTGGGGGGGAGGGAGGAGTCCTTTACTCTCCAAGATACTAGAGTCCAAGAGAGTCACTGGAGAACAGTGTCAGGGGCGTCCCTGGGACCTGACACAAAGACCTGGCCTCACAGATAGATCTGCAAGGGGCATCTAGAGGACTTCAAATTTCCCCCTTGACTTCTACTGTGAAAATCCCTTTGCAAGTAGAAAACACTCTCTAAGATTGGCGACATATATCTGTCCCCAAGACTCCTTCCCTCTCAGTCCCTTTTCTTTCCTCGGGGCTGCTATCCCTGACCCCAGCCTTACCTCTTACCCTGTCGTTACAGCTTGCAGGGATGGGAAGGGGTGAGGCGCAGGAGGAAGAGAGCATGCTCTAGCCCCTTGGGTGCTATTCCGAGGGCTGAGAGAGCATCGACATGTGTGGACTATAGCTGAAAGAGTCGTGTGACTAGGAGAGTCCAAATGGGAGGCAGACATCCAGGAGCATCCGATTCTGAGAGAGAGACAGACAGACACACAGACATGCAGAGACGCAGAGACACAGAGATATCCAGGCTCGCGTAGTTCCTAGGACAGATGTCATTATTGCATTGTGTAAAGATATGTCGCTCAGAAGCTACTCTCGTGTGCTTTGTTTTATTGCTGCACAGTGACATGAAGCGGGCTTGTCTGATGGCGTGTAAAAGTGAATGATTTCTTTTTACTTGCACCACTGTGGAAGGATTATGCAAGACCCGGATTGTGCAATACAAACCAAGTCGATTCTAAAACTGACTTTTGAGTCTAAAATTGGCTTTCCAAATGAGGAAACAAGTTTAGGAAGAAAAATGACTCAGTGGCTGACCCCAAATGTTGCTCAGCTAATGAAGATGTCACACCCAGAAGCCACACCCAGGCATAGTAGCTCACGTTTGCAATCCTAACATTTTGGGAAGTTGAGGCACCAGGTTTGCCCTGGATTCCAGGCCAGCCTGCGCTACTTAGTGAGACCCTATCTCTAGGAAATAAACAACAGCATCAATAACAAAAAGAGAAACTTGCATCCGGTGTATCCACATATTCATGTGACCAAGCTGAAGGAAAAATAAGCATATTTTAGAAAAGGTAATAAACTACTTACAAATAACACATCTACATTTTTTGTTTTCTAGGATATGGTTCGGGGTCGAAGTTAAAAGGTCCTGAACTGAATTTAAAAGACACCCAGCATGTCATACAGGCCGGACAGACTCTCTTTCTCAAATGCAGGTGAGTCACTGAGTGGGCACGTAATTTTTCCCTTCATGGCTTCCCGTATCTGGCTTCACGGAGAGGACTTGTCCCACAGAGGGGAGCGCTTTACTCCCCTTGAAGGAATGACACCCAAACATCGTCACCTCTTAACCTGATGACCGTCCCAAAGCTCCTATGAGCGTGGCTTATCTGTAACAAAGCAGGCGGGACACCCAAGAGGCAGCCTTGGGACAGGACTTCCGGCTCAGGCCCAGTGCCTCAGCCTTGACCTGTGCTTTGCTTTCTGGTTGCAGAGGGGAGGCAGCCCACTCGTGGTCTCTGCCTGAGACAGTAAGTAAGGAGGACAAAAGGCTGAGCATCACCAGATCAGCCTGCGGCAGAAACGACAGACAGTTCTGCAGCTCCTTGAACCTGAACATGGCGCAGGCCAACCACACGGGCCTCTACACCTGTAGATACCTCCCTAACTCTACCTTGACGAAGAAGACAACAGCAGAATCTGCCATCTACATATTTGTCAATGGTAAGGCTCCTACCTCCCACGTCCTCTGTTTGGGCAGTGGGCTCAGAGATCCGCTACGAATGCGTGAGGATATGACTCTTCTAGGAGACACAGCACAAACGGGCAGCCGAGAGCTGCCAGCCTAGATGCAGAAGCCTGCCAGAAACATAGCTTAGTGCATTTTTTATCAGCGAGCGTCAACCAGAAGTTTCAAGGCCCAGTGAGTTCACTGTTCCCTGCGGGAAGAGACCTTGTCTATTTAGTTGACTCCCAGGACACCAGAGCAAGGTCTGCCCTCATCAGGTCAGAATTCCACGTGCTAGTTAAATCAATAAGCTTGACAGAAGGTGCAAGGTGGTGTCCTTCAGCACGGCGCATCCTCTTACGTGTTAGAATTACAAAATGTTCTTGAGGGGGAGGGGAGCTGGGGGATAAATACAGGTCAGTGACACATCTAAATCCTTGGTACACACGCACACAGCACACACAAATATATATACACATAAACACATGCACATACAAATACATACACTTACACACACACACACACACACACACACACACACTGGTTGTGAGGGTATGCTTGAAAGCTTTTCTTACTAAATTAATCAGTGTGGAGCTAGAGAGACAGCTCAACCATTAAGGGCACTTGGTACTCTTGCAGAGGCCCCAGGTTCAATTCCCAGCACCAACATGCAGCTACCACTGTCTGTCACTACAGTTCCATGTCCGCTAACCCAGTCCTTACACGGTGCACACACATACATGCAGACAAGCACTGACCCACATCAAATAAAAATAAATCATCAAAAATAATAAAATAGGGCTGGAGAGATGGCTCAGAGGTTAAGAGCGCCGGCTACTCTTCCAAAGGTCCTGAGTTCAATTCCCAGCAACCACATGGTGGCTCACAACCATCTATAATGAGATCTGGTGCTCTCTTCTGGTGTGCAGGTGTGCATGCAGGCAGAAAATTGTATACATAATAAATAAACAAATCTTTAAAAAATAATAATAATAAAATAATAATTTAATACCCGTAGTGCTGCTACTGCGTCTTAACATTCCCGTATCTACTGAGCTGATGACGAACGTTAGTTCACACACATTAGGCAAATATTGTGATGTAAGAATATATTATGAGAAGGGCCGAAGGTAAAAATGAGCCATTTTGCTCATAATCTTGCAGTGCCGCCTTTCCTATCCTTAGAGAATGAGGAAACGACGCGGTATTCAAATGGAGGGAGTGCAAAGCCCTCAAAAAGTAGGCCTTGAGAATAGCATTCGGCCTCTGAGGAAGAGCAGCCATCTCTGTGCTCCTAGCTCAGCTTTTTTGATGCCGGAGACTCAGAAGTTAAGGAGATGTAAAGGCCACAGCACGAAATCAGTTTGCACTCTGTCCCTAACTCTGAGCAGGTAGCCATCGTCCTCAATAAAAATACCACCTGGAGGGACAGATAGGGTCTTGACAGTGGCCTCCTGATCCCAGCATGTAGGGCTAGTCTTGGGGGACAGTCCTTAGCTGTAAGATGTTGACTACTGCCAGTTGGAATTGTCTAGAACTGAGGTTGTGCCCATGGTCGTGAAGCGCTCCACCTCTGAGCCATGTCCACAGCCCTCTTGTATTTGGAGGAACAGGCCCTCACCGAGTTGCCTATCGAGCCTTGAACTCACAGCATAGCCCAGACAGGCCTCCGATTTGTAGCCTTCCTCATCAGCCATCGAGTCAGCTGCGGTTCCAAGCGTGAGCCACGCTGGGCCTGGCTTTTATGTGCTGGTTCCTCAAGTTCTGTGCCTACATTTTGCCTTCTTCCTGGGCTCGCTCACTGTAGGGTCTAGACTGCCTAGAGCTTGCCATTACAGGGAGCCCCACTTGAACCTAAGAGTAGCCGTGGTCGGGGACTTGCAGGTGGGGCCACCCTGTCCTACAGGCGGGGAGAGAGTAGCCGGCAGGAAATGAGGTGGGTGGGGATGTGGAGATAGAAACGCTTTCTGTAGGCATGCAGGCTAAGCTGGTTGCAGACGCAGTGCCTGCTGGCTGGGCGGGCGTACCAGGCTTTCCTGTGGAAAAGTGTCCCTTCTGACACTTGACAGTGCTTTGCAGTAGGTTCTGACTTCCTCTGTCTCTCTGAGGAAGTGGGAGGGATAAAAGCATCCAATGCCAAAACTCATCATCAACCTTTCTCCTGCGGGTTTGGGAGAAGCAGAAACTAAAAATAATGATAGTAGTAATAGTAATATCCTGTCTTAGCCCCTAATAAAACAATATCCAGGCATTTCCCCTTTAACATCTATAGCATTCTCAATAATGTCATAATGTAGTGCATCTTTGTATTTGTTTTCTTTTTTAAGATTTACTTATTTATTATGTGTACAGTGTTCTACCTGCATGTACCCCTGCAAACCAGAAAAGGGTACCAGATCTCATTATAGATGGTTATGAGCTACCATGTCGTTGCTGGGAATTGAACTCAGGGCCTTTGGAAGTGCAATCAGTACTCTTAACCTCTAAGCCGTCTTTCCAGCCCAGTGCATCTTTTTAACCCAGTTTTTATTTGGAGTTCCTTAATGTCTCTACCTCTCTTCCAACCCCCCTGACCCTGTTAGGAGAGGAAAAAGGTTAGAAGGGCCGGGGGCCGGGGGGGGGGTGCGGGAATGGGACGGATGGACGGACATGTAGACCTCTTAGACTTAGTTCTGGCTGGGGAGGGTCATTGGGTTCTTTGGGAAAAATACCAATCTCAGTTGTCAGGATACCCAGCGGTCCAGCAGAACCAGCAGTCGTCTTCTTTCTCCATCTATCTCCTTGAAACATTTTTTTTCCTCCTCACGCTCTCTGGGCTCTGTTATTTATGCCTTCTCAGAGTCCTCAGAATTAAACTAACTGCAGTTGGCAAAGACCATGCCCTTCTCCGAGCCACACCAAGCTGTTATCAGCTGTGGACATACTAAAAGCATCTCCATATTCCATACTTGGGATTGAAGCAAAAACCTGTTTATACAATGTAACTGAGTTAAAAAACAAACAAACAAACAAGACTTCCAGTACATCACAAGCTCATGGAATCTGTTATCCACTCCATTTCCCCACTGAAGAGAAACTTTCTTTTTCTTTTCTTTTCTTTTCTTTTTTTTTTTTTCTTTTTTTCTTTTTGAAACTTTGTTTCTTATAATCACTCCCATTTCAACTGTGAAACAGCAGATCCAGGGGGGGAAAAAAAGCCATTACTCTGAATGGCAAATCACTGGCTAATACAAGTGCCAGGAGGGTAAGGTCCATACCAGATGTGTCTTGATTGCTTTTATCTGCCATTTTTCATCTTGGTAGGTCCTGATGCATAGCCAGTGTCATTTGTTGAACAGGTAAACAAACTGCTTAACACCTGCTGTGCAGAAGGAGCATTGCTAAAACTGGCACTGTGGATACATTTTGGATTAGTAGGAAAATGTACCCAGACTGATAACTGATGTCTGCCATGGGATGAGTAGGGGGAACAGTAGCCGCTGCATCATGGATTTATCACCTGTTTTGTTGTCTTTCTCTGGAGGTTGCTGTTAGTCTCATACATCATCTTAAAGCCTAGATGGTGGTCTACCCAACACTGGAACTCTCCCAAGGTGCCAAAACTTTTCTGTGTTTTTGCTTAATTCTCTTCTGAGGAGGTTGGAGCTTCTTCTCCCATTTTTATTGACCACCATGGTGTATTTTAGCTATAGGACACAAAGCTTGTCTCTCTCTGACAATGCAGAGATTTTCTCTGAGATTAATGAATTCCAAAACTTTTTTTTTTTTTTTGTGACACACTAACTGGCGTTCACTCTTTTCTCCTAGAATAGTTCTGCAGGAAGTGTTCTGCCTGGTGAGCAGCTGTAAATGTGTTGGCACTTCATTTTAGTGGCTTATAAAGAGGAGAAGCCTTAGGGCTGGAGAGATGGCTGAGTGGTTAAGACAATTCCCAATACCCACATGACAGCTCACAACTGTCTTTAACTACAATTTCAGGGAATTCAACACCCTCACACAGACATACATACAGGCAAAACACCAGTGTACATGAAATAAAAATAAAATCTTAGCCGGGTGCGATGGTGTATACCTGTAATCCCGGCACTCTGGAGGCAGAGACAGACAGATCTCTGTGAGTTTGAGGCCAGCCTGGTCTACAAAGCAAGACAGCCAAGGCTACATAGAGAAACTGTGAAACAAAAAAGCAAAAACAAACAAACACCCAAACAAACAAACAACCCCCAAATAAACAATAATAAATAAATAAGATCCTAAGTTTAACAAGATGAGAAATCTTGTATAAGTATATTTTGAAAGGCAGCTGCACAGCCTCCAGGAGTTCAGAGACAAAGGCCAAGAATGCATAGCTTCTCCTACTTACTGCCACATCCAACACATGGACTTATGAGCAAAGGTGTTTAGGACACTGTAGAGTGCCTGCTGTTTCCCCAGCTCTGATGTGGGCAGAGCATCCCACAGCACACAGCATGCCAGTCAGCAGCCACTCTGTCACCACAGCTTGCCCCCATCCACCAAGCCTCCACTAGAGTTCAGGTAAAATAATTATTCAAGCCATCATGTTTAACTGCATTAGTTGACCACTACATGGGCTGGTACATTAACATTTCCACTAATATAACTTCTCATGGTTGTTAAAGTGTCCTTTCACCTAAGCAAATGATTGTGCTTTTAGGGTGCCATTTAACACCGCCCCTAACCCAGTTACTGTTCCCTAAGCAGGGAAGCTGCAGGAATTCCCTTCCCAGCAGGTTTTGCCAAAAGCAATGGTTCCTGAAGTTGCAGGATTATGTGGGCAGACTTTCCCTGTAGCATCTCCCCGGTGGGAGGAGATGGGGTGGGGGCAGAAAAGCCAGGTAAGGCATGTTGTGTTTCCCAGCAAGACAGATGTTTATAGCTCACTGTAGAAGTGGACCAGACCGAAGGAGAGGACTGACAGGTTTGAGGAATTCCATCCTGAGTGTCAGTGAGACGCTTGGAGTCTGTCAGGCCAGCTAGGCAGCTTGCTCCCTCACAGCCAGCCAGTCTTCCCTAGAAAATGATGTGATGTCATCCTCTTGGGTATACTCCTGACATGGTCTAGACAAAAAGGAACTGCTGATAAAATAGAATTCTCCAGAAAACGCAGCTGTGAAATTTTGGCTCACAGAGAATTAAAACATCGCAATGCACCCCTCGCTTGTTCCCAGAGCCGCGCAAAGGTTCAGGGCTGTCTGTGCTCTGGGGCAAGGATTGGGCTGTGGGATAGTCTTTTCTAGAAGGGGTTTATTAAATTTATATGAGTTTTAACTGGGCAGTAGGAAACTGACCCACAATGGTGTGTGTGTGTGTGTGTGTGTGTGTGTGTGTGTGTGTGTGTGTGTGTGTCCTAGTGAGTGTGTGGAGGTCAGAGGTCAACTTTGCAAATTTATTCTTTTCCTTCCACCGTGGGCCCTACAAGCCCTGGCCCTGAGCCTCTCTTGACAGGAGTCTGTCTACAGATACTGGTAGCAAGGCCCTGTGCTTTGTTTTGTACTTGGTCCAGGAGACTGAGGTACAGAGTATAGCTTTGAAATTCGCTGGTTACTTTTATAGGGCCATGGTGCCAGTTTGCAAGCCTTTGAAAGAAAGCCCAGTTTTATTATCCCAGGGCTAGTTAGGGTTCAGAGCAGTCTCCCTCAACAATAAAGAGGACCCCCCTCTACCTGTATTTAGTAATGACCCCCAAGTAGTGCCCTGGCCTGGTCCTCCAGTGCAGATCTGTTGTCGAGCTTTGTTCCAGGCTGGTCCCCACCATAGCTGTCGCTTTGAGCCGCTCACGAGGAGCAGCAGGTACTGAAGATGGGTTTTGTCTCAGACGGTCACATGAACACCTTTGCGTGAGCCAAGTCGGCCTGCAAGCCTTTGGGCTCTATGCATGGAGCTGGCCAAGGCGGAGCTCTGAAATCAGCGGTAGTCTAAGGCTGAACTGCCGCTGTACAAACCTACCTCAAATGGTTCTTCCGTAGAGTTGCTAGGAGTTTTCTGGCCTGTCTGCATACAGCTTCATCCAAAGCCAACTTCAAGCTCTGCTAGGGTTGTTCTTGTTTTAATGAAATTATTAAAGAAGTGGACCCTCTGTATTCCGGCTGTCCACTCCCCCTACCGCGAAGGCATGAAGGAGGCCAGCCCTTCTAACCACCACTCTGTGGTGCCTGGTTAGCATCACTTGGCCACAGTTCAGAGAGGAGTAACAACATGGCCATTTCCCTTCTCAGCGACACAGAACGCTGACGGAAGACACTTTTGGTGTCTCTATAAGCCCTGCTATCTCATGTCTCCATTTAAGAAACATTTGTGTGATTAAACTCTGGAGGGCCTCGCCTTGCCCACATGTCACCAGCATGGAAGCCGCTCTTGTGGCTGGTGATGTTGGCGGGCCGTCTGTTCATCTAGAATGTTCCTTAGATTGTCACCTCAGCGCTGTCACTCAGCGAAAGAGAGAAATTTCTAGTGTTTGCTAGACTATCTACATAATCTGAGAGATGCAGCCTGTGGGTCCTCTGGGCCACATCGGTAAGCCGCGTTGGCAATGGCGTGTGTGGCAATGGCAGGCGATTAGAATTACACGGCCACGCAAAGTGATTGAAGTGACCATGGTCTTAAAGGAGCCACTTGGACACAGTCTGTGACTGTGAGAGGCTGATGACTGGGACAGGATTATAAAATCTCCAGTTGGCAGGGAAATGCAAAGGCAGTACAATTGTACAATCAGTCCCCACACACTCAGGATGTGAAAAACCGTGCGTTAATGTTTTATGATAGTTTTTGCTTTGTTTTGCTTTGTTTTTTGTTTTTGTTTTCTGAGACAGGATTTCTCTGTGTAGCCCTGCCTGTCCTGGAACTCACTATGTAGATCAGGCTGGCTTCAGACTCACAGAGATCCACCTGCCTCTGCCTCCAGAGTGCTGGGATTACAGGTGTGCGTCACCACTGCCCAGCAAAACTTCATAAAGTTTTGAAAATGAAAAACAAAAAAACGAAAAACTTCTCTACCAAGCCATCTTTTTTGGTTTGTGTTTGTTTGGTTTTGCCCAGAGAAGTGGTAGTGCTAGCTCAACTGACAGAATCCAACCGCAGAACGGGGGCGTGTCTCCCCCGCCTGGAAACCAAGTGCTAAGAAGGGATCAGTGGCAGAGCTCAGCTCATCACCTGTTCTCACTGCTGTGGCTGTAAGCATCCTCAACCACAGACTGACCGGCTCAAGTCCCTATGCCGCCGCGATGGACCGAGCTTCCTGAACTCAGCTGCACTGATGCCTTCCATTACTAACTTACTGCCATCTTGTCATAGGAACAAGAAAATTAACAAACATTAGCCAAGGCACTAGGCCAGCCTCCGTGACATCCTTTATCCCTCTTCAGTCTGGATGCTGATCCTCTGGGTATCCAGGATAACCTGCCAGGAGCCACCGGTGTGTGTGTGTGTCCTGTGTGAGGCCCACAGCGGGCAAGCCTCACCCGCCTTCACTGCTCTCCCACTGACTCAGGGCCTCCATGGATCTCCAGAGAGATCGGCCTGCCTCTGCTTCCCAAGGGCTGGGACTACAGGAGTGCACCACCGTGCCTGCGATATGGCCATTTTTAATAATACTTCAATAAATACTGTATACAAGTTTGTGGGAGATATAAGTACCCCCCCCTTTTTTTTCTTTCTTGTCTCTCTTTTAGTTTTTTGGGTTTTTTTGTTTTGTTTTGTTTTGTTTATTGAGACAGGGTTTCTCTGTGTAGCCCTGGCTGTCCTGGAACTCTCTTTGTAGACCAGGTTGGCCTCGAACGCAGAGATTCGCCTGCCTCTGCCTCCCGAATGCTGGGATGACAGGCGTGCACCAAATGCCCATTTTCTTGAGATCGTGGATAATGTAGAGCTGCTGGATGATAGTCAGCTAGTTTAGTTCTGTGTTTGAACTTTTGGGGAAATAGCCATTGGTTTGGTTTTGTTTTTTGAATGTGACTATACCATCTTACATTCCCGTCTGCGGTTGTTCCATATCCTTTGCCAACATTTGTTGTTCCGCCCTTTTTTATTTAGCTATCTTAGCAGGTGTGAAGTGCTAGCTCGTGGGTCTCGTAGCATTTTCCTGACGGCTCAGAACCTTGGATGCCTATTCTTGTATTTACTGAATCCGCTGTATCTCATCTTATGAAAAATACCAAATTCAAGTCCTCTTGTATTATTTTTTTGTAAGATTATTTTTATTTTTTGCTCTTTTTTTTTTTTCAAGACAGGATTTCTCTGTCTGTAGTCCTGGCTGTCCCGGAATTCTGTAGACCAGGCTGGCCTTGAACTCACAGAGATCTGCCTACCTTTGCCTCCCCAGTGCTGGGATTGAAAGCAAGCTCCACCACTGCCCGGCTTTATTGTTGCTTTTAATTTATGTATAAATGTTTGTCTGTGTAAGTGTACACCACCCTGTAAGCGGGTGCTAGCAGAGGGCAGAAGAGGGTGCCAGGTTCCCCAGAGCTTGGGCTACTTGGGATTGTAAGCCACCTAATGTGGGTGCTGAGAATGAAACGTGGGTGTTTTGAAAGGTCAGCCAATACTCTCAACTGCGAAGCCGTCTCTCCAGCCCCACCCTTCTGCACGCTTTGTTTTCAAGACAGGGTCTCTCTGTGTAGCCCTCACTGTCCTGGACTCACTTTGTAGACCGGGGTGGCCTCGAACTCAGAGAGATCCACCTGCCTCTGCTTCCTGAGTGCTGGGACTAAAGGCGTAAGCCACCGCGCCAGGCTCTTTTGCACTCATAAATGGGATTATATGTCTTTATTATTGAGTTCTAAGAGCTCTTATATTTATTATTAATGTATACAATTATGTCATAAGTATTTTATATATTCTATATCTAGATTAGTATGTGTCACAAATATGTGTTATATACTGCTTAAAATGTATTTGGGATTAAATACAAGTATATTTTATACGTACTAGATACATGTGCCTTAGCAGATACAAATATCTTCCCCCCATTTCTTTGTGTGTGTGTGTGTGTGAGTTGTGTATTTGCACTATTGGGATAGTTTTCTTTGAAGCCTAAAAGTTCTAAGTTTTGGTGAAATGCACTTTGTCAGTCTTTTTCTTTCAATGTTTGCTCTTATAAGCTGGCTTTAACATGTAAATTTTTTTGTTGAGTCTTTTTGTTTGAATGTGTGTGTGTGTATGTTCATTTGATAATTCTCTTATAAAGGTTTTAGTCTGGACTTCCTCATAACATTGGCCCCATAGAATGAGTTAGGAAGTGTGCTTTCTTCTATATTTTGGGCGAAGGCTTCTGAAGGATTGATCCTTTTTAAGTTTGGTAGGCTTCATTTGCCACATGGGTCTTGGCGTTTCCTTGTGAGCAGGTTTGTTTTGTTTTGCAATAGCTTATTCAGTCTCTTGTTATAGGAGTGTTTTGGCATGTACCTGTTTCCCGTAGCCTGTGTCTGTTCGTCTTCTAGTTACTAGTTCATGGTGTGTTCCTTCCGACTGCCTGACACTCCTGTGGGGTCTGTTCGAATGTCTCACTTCTGTTCATCGAAGTTTGAGTCTACTTTTTTTTTTCCCTCCTTGACTCGTTTGTACAAAAGATTTTCACTTGGTGATCATCTTTTCAAAGACTCAGTCGTGTACCTGTTATTTTCCCTCTAAACACTTTTAGCCTGTCCCCTAAATGTGAAGCTTTGTGTTTCCTTGATCATTATTACATAGCAATTTCTGAACGCGCCCCCCTGCCCCGAGTTCTCCTTTGAACAACTTGTTGAAGACTATGCCATTTCTAGCTTTTTAAGTTCCCCAATATCTGTTACTGAGTTCTAAACAGTACACACTGCATTGATTCTATTTTTTACTTTGTTGAGGTTTGTTTCGTGGCCTGGCATATGCTCTGCCACTGGATTTCTCCATGTGCACTTAAGAAAAGCGTGGAACCTGCTCGGCCGGGTGGAGTGCCTTACGCATACAGTGGGCACTGTCGGCTACCAGTGTGGCTCAAGTGTTTTCTTCCTGTTCGATCTTCTGTCCAGTCGTTCTCCTCACTGAAAGTAATACGGGCCTTGGGAGATGGCTCAGCGTTCAGGGGCAGTGGCTGTTCCCACTCGTGGTGGCTTAAAACTGCCTGCAATTCCAGTTCCGGGGCATCCAGTGTCCTCTCGTAGCATCCTCTGTGCACATGAACTCACATGAGCACATACCTACGCATGGAATCAGTTAAATATTTGAAAAAAAGTAGGAAGCTGAAATGTTCATTTGGTGTGTGTGTGTGTGTGTGTGTGTGTGTGTGTATGTGTGTGTGTGTGTATGTGTGTGTGTGCGTGTGTGTGTGTATGTGTGTTGTGTGTGTGTGTGTTTACTATATCCCTCCCATTCTGTGGGGTTTTGCTTCTTGTATTTTGTTGTCATGTTGTTAGATGTATACATGTTTGTCACTGTTATGTCATCCTGACAAATTGGCCCTTTTAGTGTTATTCAGTATTCTTCTTTAAGCAGCCTTAGCTGCTTGAAAGTCTATTTGGGGGCTGGAGAGAGAGTCCCTGTTGCTCTTCCAAAGGATCAGAGCAAGGTTCCCAGCACCCAGGTCAGGTGACTCATAGTGCCTGAGATGCAGCCCTGGGGATTCAACAGCTTCCTCTGCAGACACCTGCACACAGACACACACGCACACACACACACACACACACACACACACACACAGACACATGCGCACACACACACAGACACACACAGACACATGCACACACACACACACACATGCGCACACACACACAGACACACAGAGGCATATACACACAGACACACACAAAGTCACACGCACACATACACAGACACATACACACACAGAGACACACACACACACACACACATACACTGAGCCACACACACACACAGAGACACACACACACACATGCACACACACACACAGACACACACACACATGCACACACACACAGACACACAGAGGCATATACACATAGACACACACAAAGTCACATGCACACATACACAGACACATACACACACAGAGACACACACACATACACTGAGCCACACACACACACAGACACACAGAGACACACACATGCACACACACACACATGCACACACACACAGACACACAGAGGCATATACACATAGACACACACAAAGTCACACGCACACATACACAGACACATACACACACAGAGACACACACACAGATACACACTGACCCACACACACAGACACACAAACACACAAAGGATATATACATACAGACACACAGACACAGACACACACATACACAAAGGTAAATCTTCTTCAACGTCTACTTAGCCTGATGACAGGCCCTCGACGCTGTCCTGTGATAACTGAAAAGCTGTTTTACAGTAACACACGTGTAAGTCTGTAAAGAACTTGCCTCTTTTCTTTTTCTTGGTTATATTGGAAAAAAACCTTTTTTTCACCAATCAACAAACCGTCCTTGAGAGTCAGGTATGATTCATAGCACAAAACCCCGTGTGGTGCCCAGACACTGCCGTCTTCATGGGGTTGGCTAGGCGTGTCGTCCCCTCTTCTCTGTCACTGTGAAAACCACAGTCTCCTCCTTACTGCCTAAGAGTGAGTCCTCAGTGAGCAGGACGTGGCGGAAAATAAAAACCAAAGGGGAAGATAATCAGGAAAAGGTCTGCACAGAGCTTTAAAACGTCTGTGTGCTAGGAAACAGGATGCTTCCTTTGAACCCACTTTCAAGTAAAGGGAAAAAAGCCTTTTTTAAAAAAACTGGGGAGTGGTCATTGACACGCAGCGTGTCGCTCAGAACGGGGCTAAGAATGACAATCCCCGCACCAGTGTGCCTTAATGCATCAGCATGGTCACAAGTCTATATAAAGGGGTAAAATACCCCATACACAAGCTGGGCAGTGGTGGCGCACGCCTTTAGTCCCAGCACTCAGGAGGCAGAGGCAGGCAGATCCCTGTGAGTTCGAGGCTAGCCTGGTCTACAAAGCGAGTCCAGGACAGCCAAGGCTATACAGGCTATACCGTGTCTCAAAAAATCCACACACAGTTGTCCTCTGAGAAAGCGTCTCGGGGCTGGAGAGGTAGCTCAGAGGTTAAGAGCATTGCCTGTTCTTCCAAAGGTCCGGAGTTCAATTCCCAGCAACCACATGGTGACTCACAACCATCTACAATGAGATCTGGTGCCCTCTCTGGTGTGCAGGTGTACATGCAAACAGAACACTGTATACATAGTAATAAATAAATAAATCTTTAAAAAAAAAGAGAGAGAGAAAGGGTCTCTGTTTGGTCCCTCCCTGTGTCTGCGCCCGCCTGTAACTAAGAGTGACAGCCAAGCGAGCGTATTCTCTGCCGCTGTGCTGAGCCCTAAGGGTTCAGGGGATGGAGACCTGGTGACCGTGGGAGTGGCCCCAGCCGTGGCCTCTTCTCACTTTTCCACCAAGCAGCCAGTTGGATTGCAGGAACCCACTTCTCAGTACCGCCAGTGCTGGCCGGGTAGAGAAGTCATTTTTAATTTTGTGACAATGACAAATGCGTCTGATGGGAGTAGTGAGTGCCTTTGCTGGTGATATTAATGGAACCGTGACCTCTCCCGTATCTATGGTCCTACAAACAAAATATTGTTTGTATTTTGTCAGGGAAGTTCATTCTCAGCCCTTCCTTGAAGCAAGTTGCAAAGGAAATGTATTCTTAATAAGGCCCCAGAGAGGAGTGGGGTGTGTGTGTGTGTGTGTGTGTGTGCGCGCGCGCATGCGCAAAATACACGTATGCACACAGGCCCAAGATCACTTGCATACATGGATTTATAATGCCACTAGTGGCTGACATACAAATAATGTGCTTTTAGCTGTGTTTGGGTGGCACAGAGTCTTGAAGTTCCTGCCCCTCCGTGTTGCAATGGGCCCACCCCTTCCCACTTCCTACACACCCACCCCTAATTTTTTCTTTAAAAACAAAACAAATAAGTAGAAAAAAAAACCCCAAGGTGTTTAGGTTAGTAGCTGAGGCTGGCCTTTTGTCCTGCTTCCTCACATGCCGGGGTGTTACAGATGTGGCTCACAAAGCCTAGTTCCAGTTTGCCCGTTTTCTGTTTTCTCTGCCGCTGAAATCAAGGTGTTTTTAGAGCCAGCCGTGTGCAGCACCTGTCAGGAATCTGCCCTCCTCCCCTCTCACTTCCTGTTCCGGTTTCCCAGCATTCTTTCAATCGCCTTTGCTTTTGTTCTTAGAGGGCAGGCTCTCCTTAGCTTAAGTAATTGCATTCCCTTGACTCTCTTTCCGTGTAGGCCCCACGCAGAAGCACAAAGAGCTCGGGCCCTCACCAGTCTCACCCATAGCAGCCACTGTGCGGCCACTGTGGGCGCTTGACAACCATCACCTGCTGACAGCTCTTCTTTCTCTAAAGTTCATTCTGCGTCAGCATCATCCAGTTTTGAGGGGACCAGCCAGCGGCGAGTCTGGGGCCTCTTGGTTCTTTTACACAGGACTTTTGGCCCCTAAATGCTGGAGCCAGGTCAGGGAGGTGGAGAAAGCGAAGCTTTCTGAAGGGGGTCGTTGTTTGAGGGCGCCAGTGGATTCCTGAAGACAAGGGCATGGTGGACAGTGAGAGGGGGGTTTCTAGAAAAATCTGATGCTGGATCCGTTTCCCTGGATGAATTACAGGGAAGTGCCACCGGTAGATTAAAATCAAAGGAGGCGGGGGTTTTTTGGCGATTATGCGAGGACCCCCTCCAGACCTCTCCTCAAGCTTTGCTCTTAGCAGATAGAGCTGGTGTGGAGCGCATGCGCGTCCCAGCCCAGTTCCCACTCAGTCCTAGTCTACCCCACAAGGTCTAGAAAGCCGCAAGTGGTGCCTCTGCCATTCAAGTGAACATCTCCTCCAGTTTGCTTACTTCCGTCTTGCCCCTAACTCTTCCGAAGTAGTAGCGCCCCGCGTCTTCCCAGCCGCGCCACAAAGGCCCTGGAGGGTATTTCCTGGGCACTTAACACACAGCTGAAGTTTATGCCGGATCCACCTAGCCTCTCCCTCGCTGCACTTCAGAAGCCTTTGCGCTCCACGGTCCCTGGAACCCCACTGCACATTGGAGCCAAGAACCGAATAAGAAACTGGGTTTCTTTAGGAGGCAGCCACGTAGAAGGCCAGAGTCTGAGACAAAGCACAGACTCGGCTGCACCACAAAGAGGGACCAGCGGCGTGAGGGCAGCAGGCTCCCAGGGACGGCATCTTACCTGTTGACACTTTGAGTCATTTACATGTGTTTCTCCCACTCAGACTCAGGGAGCCCTTTCGTAGAGACGCACAGCGACATACCTGAGGTCTTGTACATGACGGAAGGAAGAGAACTGATCATTCCCTGCCGGGTGACGTCACCCAACATCACGGTCACCCTAAAAAAGGTAAAACTCGGCAACATTACTCCCGGCATGGTTTTGCTTTGGGTGGCTGTTAGGGTGTTTTAATGCCTTTTTCACGTCTCTGTGGTAATTTTCTATCTGGGCTTCTCAATGGACTTCTCCATAATGTCCTATTTCTAGCAAGAAACACCACTGGAGTCCCCCCGCCCCCCCACTTTGTATATGTAAGTGGAACAAAATGATAATGTCTGACGCATAAATCTAAATAACGAAACAAAAAAAATCTAAATAATAAACCCAAATCACAGCAGCTTTGACGTATTGTCACGTATCCAAAAGTGAGACTCAGTTGGTCACAAGGATAAGACGATGTCTAGGCAGGACATCTTGAGTCAAGGCCTCGGTAGGGACACTGGCTCTCCTGCGTGGGGTTTCACACATAAGGAGCCACACTTAGGTCTAAGTGCGCCACTTCCTAGTGACAAAGGCCTAGCTCCTGGGTGGTGCCCTAACTTAACCTCTTAGAGAAAAAGAGGGAAAGAAATCCATCCACGGGACGACTCCTCAAATGTGAAGTTGTATATCCAGAAAAGAAAACATGTTTACAAGAAAGCCCAATGAAGACAGAACCCAAGTGTCAAACCCCGACAAATAACGGGTTGGCAGGCTACCAGAGCCATTAGCTGGAGAGTGAGGACCAGCCAGCCCCCACCCCACCTCCACTCCCCGACTCCCCCAGTCTCACCCAAACAGCACCTAGCCTGCCTGCACACGTGGGCATCCGGCAAGCTTTTGGCAATGCTGTAGTTGGGAATCACGTTGGCTGTTCACCAGCTGTTGAAGCATCCCTTGGGGGGTGGGGGGGGGACAGGTGTGAGCCCCATCCCACCTGTGTCCTGTTGCCAGTGGGTATCAGGGCTGGAAACAGCAGGGGAGCTTTCCTCAGCTGCTCAAGGAAATAACCTACCTAGTTTACAGGCTGCAGGGGACTCCCAGCCACACCCTCACTCACACCTGACACTTCCTGCTCAGCATCCCAGCACCCTCCCGCTTCCTGCTCGGCATCCCAGCATCCTCCCTGAATGATCTCCAGCCAGTATGAGGAAGAGCAAGAGGCTCAGAATACCTTCGCTGTGGACATCTGGTGACACAATCGCCACCAGTTCTGCATGCTGTAGTGGGTGGTTTGGAATTGCAGGGCTAGTTAGTTGCAACAACACCTTATTAGTAAGTCTTACGACGTGTGAAGACAAAGCTATGGATCATAGAATGTTCCAGACGATGGCGACACGAAGCTAATCCCCCCAGATCCAGTGGACAAGAGGGTTAGTTGGTTCCTCCATTAAGCACCTGGACGTCTTGCTATGTATGAGACACACCCCCCCCCCACCATCAGCCAGTCTGAGTCTATCATGGATGGGTGCAACTTGTGGCCAAGGCTAGTTATAAGTTGCCATAATCAGTATGACTTAGCACAGTCTAAATATATTTGCCTCTGTGCAAAGAAAAGTCAAGAAATAATGAGAGCAAACTGGCATTTCTACCCACGCAGTCGTTTTTTGCCGACGCAGTACTGCCGGGTCTCAGCTAAGTATGCTTGCTTCTTCGCAGTTTCCATTTGACACTCTGATCCCTGATGGAGAGAGAATAACCTGGGACAGTCGGAGAGGCTTTATCATAGCAAACGCAACATACAAAGAAATCGGGCTTCTGAGCTGCGAAGCCACGGTCAATGGGCATCTGTACCGGACAAACTATTTGACCCATCGGCAAAGTAAGTGCCGTCCCCACGGGTGTGGGCACCAGGCACAGTCCGTCCGGCTCCATCTGGCCTGTGAGATGTTGACTATTAACATGTTTTTCCCCCCTTGCTTATGCTTACAGCCAACACAATCCTAGATGTCCAAATAAGCCCTCCAAGCCCGGTGAGATTGCTCCGTGGTCAAACCCTTGTCCTCAACTGCACCGCCACCACGGAGCTGAACACGAGGGTGCAGATGAGCTGGGATTACCCTGGTAAAGTGAGTGGCCGCTTTTCCAGTTCTCTCCTAGAGGCAACTATTCGTATCTGCTTTGAGCAAGCGAAACCCTCCTGGGTTTGTAAAGTGGGAAAAGTGAGACAATCCTGCTCCCAGGGCGCTGCGGGTGGACAGGAAAGCGTCAGGTCAGGACGGTGCCTCCCTTGCCTGGCGGTCCCTGCCTGTGATAGTGCAAGATCCTGGCTTTGATGTCTGGGGGGGTGGGGGTAGGGTTGTTTTGAAGGGTCCAGGCTGCTGTTCACACTGTGAGTCTGGAAGGCGAGAGGGACCATTTCGACCTTGGAAACGTTGCATTAGGACTTCAACACAAGAGGGGATTTTTATCACTAAATGCCAGGCAGGCACTATCTTTTGTCATAACAACGCTTCAAGAGATGGTCTGTGTCAGGACGTTCATAGAAGGTTCTGGCAGACAGTCAGGCACCTGATCGCGGTGTGTTTGCTAGTGTTGCTTCCACCCAGCCGTCCAGGGCTGCGTTTATTAACTGTGGAAGGGGCAGTTCTGTCCTGGGGGGGCGGATGAGGAGAATGAAAACAGAGTCCGCTTCCTTCTTCAGGTGAAACCTCCTTGCAAGCACCAGTTACTGAAATACACAGACGGGAAAGCAACGCTAAGCTGGAAAGAGAATTCTGGCAGTAATCCCACTCTCGCCTCTCATGCGCCAGGGTGATTTATGTGTAGCACAGCCCAAGTACGGGCGTTTGTTATGTCGTTCACACTGCCAATCAAAGTTAATTTATGATTTAATAATGAACAAAAGATTAATGCGTCAGCTCCAACTTGTTTTCACCACCTTTCCCCACCCCACCCCCACCCCCACCCCACCCCTATGGAAATAGAGAACTTTGTAATATGTTCCCTGTAGGAACCAATCCCTTATTAACAACTTTCTAGAAAATACCGTTCTAAATGAAAATGCTATGAGATAAAGCAATAACTTCTGATAGAAACGCAATATCCTCAATAAATGTCAGGAGGGAAGAGAATTTGATCTGGTTCCTATTGATATTAACAATGTTGATTCTGGGGGCTGGAGAGATGGCTCGGTGGTTAGGAACACCAGATGTTCCTCTAGAGGACCCGAGTTCGATTCCCAGTACCCGCATGGCTGCTCATGACCATCAGTAAGTAACTCTAGCCCTTCCTCTAGCCCTGTGCCCTCTTCTGGCCTCCTCAGGCACCAGACACACGCATGGCTATAGGCTTACTTTTTAAATCTAGTTTATTGGGGTTTCTTGTATCTCTTTCTCCCCCTTCTCCACTCCAATCCCTTCCAACACCCCAACACCACGTGGGAAAGAAAGAAGGTTCGTAGGGAGAGGGGATGTAGTTCCTTTTAGCTACTTCCTGCTGGTTAGGGTTTGTTGGGCTCCTTGGGCCAAGTCCAACCTTCGTAGTCAGGATGTCTCCAAATTCCCCATCACACTGCATCAACAGCAGCCAGGAGCAGCAGGCGGGGGGGGGGGGGTGCAGCTGCTGTCTTCTTCTTTCTCACAGCCCCCCACCCCCAGTTCTCTCCGGGCTCTGGCATTTATTCCCTCTCCAGGATCCTCAGATTAAACTATCTGCAGCTGGCAAAGGTCATGCCCTCTCAGAGCCCGCACGAGGAACAGAGTCAGCTGCTGTGGACAGTTTGAGTCAGCCCCATACCCCACACCTAGGATTAAAATAAAAACATGTTTACATAACATAATTGAATTTTCAAAGAAACTAAAACTTCCGCTACACATGGTGTACAGACCGCCAGACAGATGGACAAGACACCCATATGCAGAAAACAAATTAGTTTTTAACAATTTAAAGAGAATCCTAACCCTATGCCTACCATGTACCAGTAACCTTCTAAAAATGTGCTTTCCAATAGAATTCTTGGAGATAGGAATAGTCTATGCCTGTCTTGTACAATGAAGTGTCCACTAGCCACTATGGCAGATGAACACTTAAAGTGTGGTGTTGGCTCTGTTCTTTTTAACAATTAAACGTTATTATACAACCCAACTAGCTTACAGAAAAGGGAAAAAAAGGTTAAAGGGAAACAAAAGTGAACCTTTCGGAATCTGTTCCACGGGATGGGTCCCTAGGTGTCTCTGGCCTGTGCGCTGGTCTCCTCTTCTCAATCCATGTGCACTCAAGCCGGTCTGACCCTGCTGCTCCTCTCTCTGCCCCCTCCGCTTGCCTGTCTATCGCGTGCAAGAAGTGGTGTCCCTCTTTGAGGGTCGATTAGAAACACAATAGTCCAGGTGGAGTCCCCAGGTCCCCTTCCTGAATTCCAGGCCCAGGATGGCTCCACCCAGTCTATCTCAGGATTAATCTCAGGGAGTATCCATGGTGTGTCCAAGGGCAAAGCCCGCCAAGACTGCTTTCACCTGTGACAAAGCTTACAATTTTTCCCATACAGTAGCTAGCCACAGAGAGGAATTCTTCATTATGACTAACTGTATTAAACAGCCACATATAGCTAATGGCTTCACAGGTGGACAAGCAGGCTGTGCTAGAGGCCTGGGTGGGTCCTTTCCCAAAGCATAAGCCAGCCAGCTCCCTCGGAGAGAAAACTCTCCAGAGGGCGAAGTCACACCTCCCAATGGAGTGGCAGAAAGGCTCCTGCATCCACTACAGCGGGGGATCGGTTCTGATGGTCCACAGCAGTGACTGGCAGGCATGTCTGTTGTTGTTGCTGAGACTGATGCAAAGGGCCTAAAGCAGACATCTGTGCCAGTGGGGAATTAAAAGGCAGGTGGGCGAGAGCTGGTTAAGTATGGTACAGGGAACTAGGTTCAAGACCCTCAGGTGTGTCTGAACAGCTTCCAGGTCTTTTCTCACAGCTCTCCCCAGGGAAGGACTTAGGAAGAGGAAGTGATGTGTTTCATGTTATAAGAGGAACAATTGAAGGAGCCGGCAGTGCATCTCCTCAGAGCAGTGAGCAGGCTAAGGTAGCCAGCCAGGCTGCTGAAAGTGGTCCCTCCCTGAGACAGCAGCCCCCCTGCAGATGAAGGCTGAAGCTGCCTCTGGGCGTGTACATTCCATGTCCACTTGCCAGGATTATTGTGCAAAATGCGAAATAATGAAATGAGCAGTGGCCGAAGCCACAGCTTGAATTTCCCTTCCCAGCAGTGGGAAGGAGAGCTGGCAAGTTTGTTTACCTGTTGGGGACAGGTTACTATTCAGAGAGGAGACCCTGTGACAGGGACAATCGCTAAATGTGGACCCAAGAGACCCGAGTTCCTGGTGTACCGTAACCCTGTCACTTCTGTTTCCTCACTGGTGACAGAGAGAAACCTCTCCAGTCTCACCAGGTGGCTACGTTGACAGGTGGCTGACACAATGTGTGTGTGTGTGTGTGTGTGTGTGTGTGTGTGTGTGTGTGTGTGTGTGTGAAGGTACATTTAAAGAAATTAAGTGCCCAATAAAGGCTGGCGTGCTTCACATTGATGCAGGTCTAAACAGGTGTGGCCTCCAAATGGTTTGCTCTGTGGTGGATCTGATGATCTGATATGCCTCCTCACCTGAGAAGACAAAGACAGAGAGGAACGGGGGGGGGGGGGGGCAGGAGGAGGGGGAGGCTGTCCAAACCGCTGGCTTGAGGAATGCCAAAACTGCTCCGACTTTAAGCAGGAACAAGGATGGGCCCCACACTCACTCTGCATCCTCTTTCTAGGCCATGAAGAGAGCATCCATCAGGCAGCGGATTGACCAAAGCAATCCCCACAACAATGTGTTCCACAGTTTTCTTAAGATCGACCACGTGCGGAGCCAAGACAGGGGACTCTACACTTGCGGCGTGAAGAGCGGCTCGTCATATCAGTCTTTCAACACCTCCGTGCGTGTGTATGGTAAGCAGAGGAAGGTGGGCGCCCCGACTTACACTGGGCTTCCTGAGCACTGTAGACACCAAGAGTTGCCCCAAAGGCGGGGGGGAGGCGGAGTTCATGTTCTTTTGACTAAGAGTTCCACAACCACGAGCTTTGCTTTCTCTTGAGAGCAAAAAGGCAAAGAAAACACATTTAGTACTCTTTAATTTTTAAATTTTATTTATTTTATTTTATTTTATTATTTATTTATTTATTTATTGTTTGGTTTGGTTTGGTTTGGTTTGGTTTGGTTTGGTTTTTCAAGACACAGTTTCTCTGTGAAGCCTCGGCTGTCCTGGACTCGCTCTGTAGACCAGGCTGGCCTTGAACTCACAGAGATCCACCTACCTCTGCCTCCCTTTAAGTTGGATCCTTTTTGGGAAGTGCGAGTGGGAAGATTGTAGTGGCCCCGGGGATAGCGAGACAGAGCAAAGCAGTGTCTCCTGGGCAGGGCAGGACCTCTGCGCTCATGACCGCACAGCGGCTGAGGTTGCCTGCGCAGGAGCTACACTAGACAGAGCCGGCGGTCCACATGCCTACGTGGATAGGGAAGGGGTTCGCAAGCCCATGCTCCTGTCTGAGGAAGGACGGAAGGCTGATGGCTCCTGGGGAAGGAGAGTCAGTTTTCTTGAAAGGTCTGTCGTGCCCAGTGGATCCCACACACCAGAAGAATCCGGACAGGACTGATTGCAGGCGATGGATTTTTACTAAATAAGATGAGAGAACATGAGGTTGTGGAGTGGGGCAGGGAACGGGGGTAGGGGGAAGATCTTTAAGGAACGAACATGCGGCACAGAAGAGAGGGACACGGCCAAGACGCGTTGTATGAAATTCTCAAAGCCTCACGCTAAGTTTTCAAGGCACTGCTTTTGATTTGGGCAACTCTGGTCTTAGGAGCTGACGTCAGTTGATAATGTAGGCTGTAAGACAGTCATGGATTCCCCACTCACTGTCCCGTATAAACGGAGCAGAACGTGTGCTTTATTGCTTCATCTGACAAGGGGCGCGGGGGTGGGGGGGGCGGGGGTGGAATTTTCATGATACTTTCAGCAACTTTCTCCGTCTCTCTTGTGCCAGCTGGGTAGGTTTTAGAAACACTGCCCCTCGTTATCACGACAGATTGAGTTTGATGCTGGTTGCCAGGTGACTGCTTCCTGTCTGTAGGACTCGCTAACCCCGTTGACCTGGTCAGCACTTGCGCTCACTGGCAGCCTCCACCATGATTCATCCATCATTTTGGGTTAGAGGGGGCGGAGCTTATGTTTGCACAGACGCACTCTCCCCTGATGCCTTGTCGTTTCTTCTTTCAAAGGAAAACCATTTGTCCGAGTGAGGCATCAGCGGCAGCAGGTGCAGGAAACCACAGCAGGGAAGCGGTCCTATCGGCTGGCCATGAAAGTGAAGGCCTTCCCCTCACCAGAAGTCATATGGTAGGAACCGCAGTCGCGTCCCTGTCGGTTAAGACGTTTCTCCTACGTAGGAAGATAAGAAGTTCGGAGACTCACACTCCTGAAAGAGACACACACCGAGAGAGAGAGACGTTGCCTAAAGCAACTCTACAGAGCTGTACCCTGTATTGATTTCTGGGTGGTGGCGCTGGGAAGGGCTGGATGGGCCTGGAAACAGTGCCCAGAGGTAAAGGGAGACTTAAGGGACCGCTGAGTGCTCCGCTCAGTTCGGCGGTGCCTCACACATACTAAATTCCCGAATCTCAAAACCTTCCTGTGGGGTCAACCCTCTGACTGAGATGTGTTGGGCAATAGCTCAGTGTCATCTTGAGTGCGCAGCATGCTCTATTAACCCTGAAGAAGTGGCCCTTGTTACGAGGCTGCCAAGAATAATTCCTTTATGCGCAGCTGGGTTGAAAGTCCCAGCCTTGTTTTACAATCTCAACAAACAGTAATAGCTAGCGACAGGACTTATTCAGCTATAGGTGTGGACAAGTGGACCTACTTGAATCGAAGGTTTTCTTTGGCTTGAAGTCTCAGAAACACTTTACACAGTTTTTTTTTTCCCTCTAAAAAGTCAGACCAGTACATCACCTATGTAAGACAATGCAATCTGTTTAGAATCTGCAGTCGTTTTATTAAAGTATTCTTTAATGTCATTACCTTTGGCTGATATCACTACATTTTAAACAAAGGGTGTGCTCACACGAGGTTAGGAAAACAATCCATACAACACAGACGCTCCGCTATTTTGGAAAACCCTCCCCAGAGCTTGTTTGCGCCCCCTCCACCCCCACCCCTCAGAGTCTGTTTTCAGCTAATTCAAATACTTAATAGGGGGTTAAAGAACAGATTGAAACTCTGTACTACAGCTTAACAGCATTGTAGTGGGAAAATAAATGGATATTTTTGTGTCATAATATCTAAGAAGGTTAATAAAACTTCATAATTGTCTTGCTTGACATACGAAATATGGTTTCAAAAGAGAAAGATCATTAGATTTTTTTTTATAGTAATTTAATGACCAGAAAGCACATGTGCCCTTTCCAATGTGGACATAGCCTTTGTCTATTCATCTGATTTCTTTAGTAACTGCATAGCAAGGAACAAATAAAATGACATATCTGCTTTTGAAATGGTGTCTTGTCAATAAAGTGCAGCCGAAGCAATGCTAAATATCTGTAATCACAAAGTACGGTGCAGCCAGGTTAACTGCCTAGGACCAAGACCCACAGAGCCAGGCCCCAGGTCCGCAGGCTTTCTACAGCACAGTACACTCCCTACAAAGGAAAGGGCCTATTGAAAGAATTGCATGGGGTCTGGGGAGGTGATGGCTCAGTGGTTAAGAGCATTGTCTGCTCTTCTAAAGGACCTGAGTTCAATTCCCAGCACCCACGTGGCAGCTCACAACTGTCTGTAACTCCAGTTCCAAGGCATATGATACCAGTGCACATAAAATAAAACTAAATAAAGGTTATTTAAAAAAAAAAAGAATTGCACGTTTTAAATTAGGGCCTGAGAGATGGTTCAACAGTAAAGAGCACTGGGTGCTCTTGTAAGGGACCTGGGTTCGTCTCCCGGCACCCACACGGCAGCTCACAACAAACTGTAACTCAGTTTCAAGGGACCCAACGCCCTCTTCTGACTCCTGGGGATACTGCACACACATGATGTGCACACATACATGCACGCAAGCAAGCACTCAAACATAAAAATAAATAGCCAGGCAGTGGTGGCACACCCCTTTAATCTCTGTTGTCAGGAGGCAGAGGCAGGTAGATCTCTGAGTTTGAGACCAGCCTGGTCTACAGAGTGAGTTCTAGGACAGCCAGGACAGCCAGAGAAACCCTGCCTCAAACCCCAAAATAAACAAACAAACAAAATAAAAATAAATGTTAAAGCCAGGTGTGGTGGTGCACGCCTTTAATCCCAGCACTTGGGAGACAGAGGCAGACAGATCGCTGTGAGTTCGAGGCTAGCCTGGTCTACAAAACAAGTCCAGGACAGCCAAGGTAACATAGAGAAACTCTTGTCTTGAACCACCCAGCCCCCAAATATTAAAAAAATAATAAAATATAAAATTTCTGGAAGTCCTGAGGGACCCTGCAGCTCAGGCCCTATCACACATGTGGCAGAATGCAGACAAGGCAAGCCAGGCCACCTGACTCTCATCTCAACAGATGACATCAAGGTGTTGAGTCTACATTCAAAGTATTTTTAAATTCCTGTGGCTTGGTGCCTTTGATTCTTCTTCGTCAAGGAGAATTGCCTTGATCCCACTGGAGTTTCTCTATGAAGGGACAATCGCTGTGACCCTTGATGTCCTTAGTAAGAGCTTCCACATGAGCGCACAACAGGACTGTCTGTTTTCATTTTTATCAGACCTACTTGGTCTGACTCACAAGGGTTCTCAATACTCACACTTCTTTTTGTTTTGGTTTGGTTTTTTTTGAGACACAGTTTCTCTGTGTCGCCCTGGCTGTCCCGCAATGCATTCTGTATTCAGGCTGGCCTGGAACTCTTAGAGATCCACCTGCCTCTGACTCCCGAGTGCCGGGATTACAGGTGTGCACCACCGCGCCCAGATGGGTTCTGGCACTTCTCGGAGCCTTAAGGAAAACAGCTTGGTGAACTCAGTCAGACTCGAACCTCTGAGACTGTACTTAAGTCTCAGTGGCCACCAAGCCCCTGTGGTACATTAAGCCACCGCCTTCTTTCCTTCATTTAGTTCAGCCCTTCCTCTTTGTGGATAAAGATGTTACCCAGTCTAAAACCTACCTGCCTTTACTGAAACGGTTAGTGCCCAAAGTTTAAAATAACAAAACAAAACAAAACAAAAATCATGCTGATGCCCAAAGACTCAGAATTGACCCACTTGAGGCTGCAAGCTGAATTGGCAAATGTCATCACAGTGACATCGTGAAGCAGATGAAATGACCACCCCACCGTGCTGTTACCCACAGGCTAAAAGATGGCTCGCCTGCAACAGAGAAGTCTGCTCGCTACTTGGTGCGTGGCTATTCGTTAATTATCAAAGATGTTACTCCTGAGGATGCAGGGAACTATACAATCCTGCTGGGCATGAAGCAGTCGACGCTCTTTAAGAATCTCACCGCCACTCTCATCGTGAACGGTAAGTTTAGTGTCTGTGTGATCCTTGGGTTCTGGGGCAAAATTGACGACATTTTTGTCAGCTCAAAAGTCAGTGTCAACTGTCAAGAAAACAAAATTGTAAAAAAAAAAATGGGTTTTGAGTTTATTTTATTAAATGAGCATTCTGTGTATTATGGGGTACATATGTATGCGCACAACATGCATAGCTGGTTTCTGAGAAGACCAGAAGAGGATGTCAAATCCCCTGGAACTGGAGGTGCAGATGCCTGTGAGCCACCGTGTGTGTGTGTGTGTGTGTGTGTGTGTGTGTGTGTGTGTGTGTGTGTGTGTGTGTTTTGCTGGGAATCGAACCTGGGTCCTCTGCAAGAGCAGCCAGTGCTCTTAACTGCTGAGCCATCTCTACAGTCCCACATAAAATGTTTATATTCCTAACCCACTTCTAATGGTGGGCATGAAGCTCAATAGTAGAGTAAGTACTTGGCTCATAAGTACAAAGCCCTGGTTCCATCCCCAGGGCTATAGAAAAACAAACAAACAAATCATACTCTTATCCCCATCATAACTACTTCATGTTTTCCTTTTTCCCTTCCTTCTTTCTTTCTTTGTTTCTTTTTCTGTGTGTGGGGGGGGTGTGGGGGGTTTCTCTATGTTAGCCTTGTCTATCCTAGACTCGCTTTGTAGACCAGGCTGGCCTCGAACTCACAGAGATCTGCCTGCCTCTGCTTCCACAAGTGCTGGGATTACCAGCATGTGCCACTGCTGGTTGTTACCTGATGTTTTCTTATCTTTTGTAAGCAAGATGACTTCTACGTATCCCCACCATGGTATTCACACTGAGGGATCAAACAGGCATTTCCCTACGTAACATGAACATTTCTTTGTGGTATCATGCCTCAGCATCAGAGCCAGTGTGGCCGTTCTCCCGTGTGAGTTCCGTTAGAATGGTGTCCTGGGCTCCGACCTTGACTTTGCTCTGTTCCTTTCCCTCTCCAGTGAGACCTCAGATCTATGAGAACTCGGTGTCGTCCTTTCCCAGCCCGCCTCTCTACCCGCTGGGCAGCAGACAAGCCCTCACCTGCACTGTGCACGGCATCCCTCAGCCTACGATCGAGTGGCTCTGGCACCCCTGTCACCACAATCACTCCAAGGAAAGGTAGGGACGGTAGACGTCGCAATGAGTCTCTAATGGCCACAGCTTCGGCTCACCAGATGTGCATTGGATTTGCAGCTGGGGCTTTCTCACTGAAGGCACCCTACCCTTGGCTCATGGGATCACAGAAACATGGGGCAGAACCCAGGTTTCCCTGTGATTCGGGTAGAGCTTGCACACGCCTTTTCGCAGTTGAGTAGCACTAGCAGGAGCTCTCCCACCGTGTCAGTCACCTGGACTTCCCACTCTTCGTTTTCTCAGGTCCTCGGGGCACACGGCTGCTGTTTCCATGTTGGGCTTGCTTTCCCATCTGTCTGGTTTTTGCTTCCACCCGTTGTCTGTCTCATAAGACGTCAGCTGCCATCAAACCTCAAGGCTCAGCTCTTACGTTGCGTCCTCTGAGAACCCTCTGGCCTGCCTCGCCCAGCCTACTCCTCCCACTGCAGTTTGTGCAGCCGTTTTCACACACACACACACACACACACACACACACACACACACACACACACGTACCATCACTTTTATGTTAGCCCAGGTCTGTCTCTCTTTAGGCTCTGGGTCAGCTAACTGCAGCCGTCCAGCAAGTACTCTGTATAAGCTTGTGCAATGAAGGCATGAATGCATTCTGACCTGCTCCAACTGCTCGGCATTTCCTCGCATCCTGCCCGTGACTGAACCGTTTGTTTAGTCTAGCCAGATGATGCCGGTGACAGCTCACGGGAGCTAAAGGGAAGAACGGGAATAGAATGGGCAAGGACTAGGGAGACGGACGGAACACTGACGCTGCCCACGAGTTCCCGTCACGCCCTCCTGCCTGGAGAGCACTGGGGATGCTTGCTGCTAAACTAAAAAGCAAACTAACTCCCACACTAGCTTGGTAAAAAGCAAGCAAGGTCTAAGTCTGTGATGGCGTTTTGGTCTCCTGCCACGTGTGAGTCTTCCTCTGTGTTTCGAATCCCTTGTTTAGGACACAGGACGATGACAGTGGAAAGTTACCGGTGAACAGTTGGATTCATGAGAACCGGCTCTTCCCACACAAGTCTGATATATATATTTTTTTTTTTCATTTGAGAGTCATTTTCTAAGAATAGAAGAAAAGGTTGCAAAATATTTAGGACTTGTGGACACTTCATTGAGAACACAAGACAGCCACTGTGATCTTGTATTATTTTGCTGGTGTGAGTCAGGCACCCATACTTGGATCCATCTCAAGTATTGATATTTGTTCCAACATGCAAATAAGTAAGGTGATGAAAACAAGGGTAACGGTTTTTATGAGCTTGCCTTTTATACATGCCTTTAAATTTTCATTTTAATAACATCAAGTCTGAAAATCCAACTCTATTCTTACTAAATGTTAAGGCTAACTACGTTAGGAAAATTTTGCCTATGAGGGACGGGACACCATATTAGGAGTTTGGGGTTGAAGATGCTGGTGGGAAACAGGCGGCTCAGGTGGACATCGTGAGCAGCGCCTCCCTTTTCAGTGTCCGTGGTGCGAGGCCTTAAGTCTTTGTTGGCTAGTTGAAGTATGCTGCTGACACGTGCACATCCGTAAGCAGCTTTTGTTCTTTGGGTAGAGGGCACTGACTGAGCACCTGCCTAAGAATTCCCTGTGTTGGAGGGAAACGAGCTATGTTTATCCAAACGAAGTCCTCTGTCACCACTGAGCACACACGGATGGCTTCCTGCCTAGGCTGGCTGAGATTCGCTTGAGGACGGAGCCTTCACTAGTGAGAGCGATCAGCGGTCTCTGGGATGCATCAGGTGTTTGCGTGGTCATGTCTACGCATGGCCAGCCATCATCAGTACACCTGGCATTTCAGGATTACTCTATACATAATAATCATATATGTGCAGATAACAATTAGTGCTTAAATCTGAGATCTAGTTCCAGGGCATCGACATATGGCCACAGCTCAGGCCCTGGTTTATTGTGGTGTCCCAACGTTGTTACATTGGTTTCCCATGACCAGGCACTTAATATACCAAGTTTACCCAGTTAATACAAAAAGAGAGAGGGTCAGCCCACTTGAATCTCAGCATTTCCTGGAGTCTGACAAATCTTTGAAAACTTCAGAGCTACAGTGGAGCTAAAAATTTCTTACTTAAAAAAAAATGTGGAAAGTAGTTTATGCAAATGGACTTTGTTTCAGCTGAGTAATGCTGCGGTTTCTGTTTCCCCTACAATTCATTCTTGCAAAGCATTTGTAAGATACGTACACTGGGATAGCTATAAATAACAATTATACGTTCTGTAACGCAGAAAGACCTATGAAAGGGTACTCAGTGTTCCTGCCACAGATAAACGGTAACCGTTGGGGGAGGCGGCTGTGTCTAACCCGATCCGACATGATACGGCACACAGTTTGCATGTGTAGTTCATGGTGTTTTGTGCGTCAGTTTTAAAAACAACGTTAGGTAGAAAGTAAGGGTGTTGTGTTAATCTGCACAACTAATGAGCAAGAGCAAGTAAACTGGACTAACTGGATGCCCCCCACTTCCCTTTCTTCACAGTTGGATGGTTAAGGTGTTCGGAGCAGGAGAGAATGCCTTGGGAAGGTTTTTCATAGGATTACATTGTCAGCACTGCGTGAAGATGGGTTTGGGGACTGTTTTCCTTTATCCTTAACAATCAGTAGAGACTTCTAGGGATTTGCCAGGCCTCTTCCGAGGTCGCTGAGCATCAGCCTGGGAAGCTTCCACAAGGATATAAATGCCGGGTACCCTCCGCATGCTATGTTAACATAAATGAAGCCCATTAAACCCACTTCATGGCCAGAGGTAACATGTTTGGGGAAGTCCATGGTGACAGAGGACTCTGAGACTCTTATTAGCATTTTGAAGCCCACATTTCCCGGAGACCCATACATTTCTGGTGAACGTCGAGGGGAATTTTTTTCTTTTCTTTTCTTTCTTTTTTTTTTTTTTTTTTTTTGGCCTACATCAGAACTAATTTCACAACATGAGAAATGTTGATGACTGCTTCTGAAAAGTGAATAGAAATGATGGGGAAGTCAAATGCAGTTTGGCTTCGCTTTAAAAATAGAAATCTAGTAAGTCTGAGCGGGCACAAGTGGGTCAGAGGAAGGAAAAAAGATTAAGGAGCTTAAGGAGAGTTAAATAAAAGTAAGAGGATGGGCAGAGCGGTGGGCTGGAAACACGATGCCACTCCCCACAAAGTGCCCATCCTGTCCATCCTTTCCCATCTTGGCAGGAAGTGGCCTTGCCCTGCCCTGCCCTGCCCTGCCCGGAAGATAAGCCTCCCGTGTGGTGCAGCAGAGCAGGCTGGGGAGCCAGCCCCACCCCCATAACCCACACTCAGTTCCTGGAATTCACTTGGCCCTTGATTTTAAAGAATAAAATAGGACTAAGCCTCCTGAGCCAGTCGATACTCTTTTTATTGATTTTTTAAACATTAAAAAAAAAATTTTTTTTTAACGTGCATGAGTTTGTCTGCTTGTACGCATATGCACCAAGTGCAATGCAGTGTCTATGCGAGCCAAAAGGGGGGGGGGTGTCAGGTCTCCTGGAACTGGAGTTACAGACAGTGGTGAGCCACCATGTGGGTGCTGGGAACTGAGCCCAGGTCCTCGCTGCAAGCCGCAGGCATCACTACCTTTGATGGTAAGTCCCTGGCGAGTCTTGCCACGGTAGCACTAGCGCTCTCACGGGGGAAGGGATGTAGAAAGACTGCGCAGGGCAAAGAGGCCGGCCTTGACAGTGCGAGATTCAGGGTTCCCAGAGAAGGTTTTGTGTCTGTTCCTGCTCCCAGTCACCAGCTCCAAGGCTGCTTTTTCTTTGTTGTGTTTCTTCAATGCCAGCGAGACCTTCACGAAGCTGAGAGATGGGTGTTTGAGCTCATTTCATCTAATCCCAACAGGCACGAGTAAGGGAGGGGGCTCACGTGTGCCAGCCCTGCCAGCTTAACGTCATCTCCCTCACTAATAGCCAGAGCAGTGTGGTTGTTTTAAGTGTGTTTTCTCCTTTTTATTTGTTTTTGTTTTTGTTTTAAACTCAAGCTCACTTTCAAAACGCGTCTGGGTCTTTACTCTAGGGCACAAGCCACGTTAATTAACCCTCTCTTCCTCTGCCGTAGTTTTTGTCAACTGGTCTCAAACCTAAGCACACCTAGGAAGAGGGACTGTCAGCTGAGAACTGCCTGCATCGGGGTTGTGGGCGTGGCGTGGCTGTGGGCGTGGGCGTGGCCATTGCTGAGGGCCAAGGGAGGACCCATTCCACCGTGGGCGGTGCTATTCACTAGGTTCTGTAAGGAGGGCAGCTAAGCAAGCCAGAGGGAGTGCCAATAGCAGCGTTCCTCTACTTCAGTTCCTGCCGTGGCTTTCCTGGATGGTGGGCTATAACGTGTAAGCCAAATAAACCCTTCTCCTGGCCTCAAGTTGCTTTTGCTCAGTGTTTTAGCAGAGCAATAAGAAAGCAAGCCAGAACACCATCTAATAGCCATGGTTTTAGACTCAGAGTAATAAACATCGTTGAGCTTTTAGAGTAGATACAGTCACAAAGCATACTACATCTCTATAATGGAGAAAATGTTAAATAGCATGAACTTTTGTGCAAAAATGTCATTTTTAAAAATCAACTATGCTGCCCGTGGTGATAATACACCTTTAATCCCAGTACTTGGAAGGCAGAGGCAGGTGGATCTCTGTGAGTTTGAAGAAGCCAACCCGGTCTATATAATAAACTCCAGCCCTGTCAGGTCTATATAGTAAGATCCTGTCTTTTTTTTTAAAAAATGGACTGATGGCCAATGAAATGTTTTAGGAATCATAGTGCTATTACCTATATCATACAAATTGATTTTGCACATCATCGATGATGCTTAACCCAAGTGTGTAATTAATGTCAACTGTCTCATCACATAAATGTGCAGCAGCTGCTGGTCACGCTCAACATCACTTGCCACTTGATTATGTCAGATCAAACTTGGTGGTGGTTGCTTATTGGGCGTGGGTGTGTGGCTGCAGAATATCCATTGTGCACTATTGTGGCACTAGAGAGTGTGCGGCTGCAGAATATCCATTGTGCACTATTGTGGCACTAGAGAGTGTGCAGCTGCAGAATATCCATTGTGCACTATTGTGGCACTAGAGAGTGTGCAGCTGCAGAATATCCATTTGCACTATTGTGGCACTAGAGAGTGTGCGGCTGCAGAATATCCATTGTGCACTCTTGTGGCACTAGAGAGTGTGCAGCTGCAGAATATCCATTGTGCACTCTTGTGGCACTAGAGAGTGTGCAGCTGCAGAATATCCATTTGCACTATTGTGGCACTAGAGAGTGTGCGGCTGCAGAATATCCATTGTGCACTATTGTGGCACTAGAGAGTGTGCAGCTGCAGAATATCCATTGTGCACTATTGTGGCACTAGAGAGTGTGCAGCTGCAGAATATCCATTTGCACTATTGTGGCACTAGAGAGTGTGCGGCTGCAGAATATCCATTGTGCACTATTGTGGCACTAGAGAGTGTGCGGCTGCAGAATATCCATTGTGCACTATTGTGGCACTAGAGAGTGTGCGGCTGCAGAATATCCATTTGCACTATTGTGGCACTAGAGAGTGTGCAGCTGCAGAATATCCATTTGCACTATTGTGGCACTAGAGAGTGTGCAGCTGCAGAATATCCATTTGCACTATTGTGGCACTAGAGAGTGTGCAGCTGCAGAATATCCATTTGCACTATTGTGGCGCTAGAGAGTGTGCAGCTGCAGAATATCCATTGTGCACTATTGTGGCACTAGAGAGTGTGCGGCTGCAGAATATCCATTGTGCACTATTGTGGCGCTAGAGAGTGTGTGCCAGAGAGACCTAGCAATCAAGGAAATGGGTTCTATTCCTGGCTCGGCCCCTGACCTCTGTGGGGCCCTGGCCAGTTAGTTAACTGAGCAACTTCCTCTCTGTAAATGGTAGTAGATGGCTTCCCCTTTCCTCCCATTCCCAGGGATGGAGGAGCTCAGGGAGAAAAAGCACTTTAAATCTCATGTTCTCCTTTCAAAAAAGAAACAGAAAAAAAATCATGAAATAACATCCCAACTGATGTACGTGGGCATCGTGCTGCTGCTGCTGCTGCTGCTGCTTGTAAATTATGAGTTGCCTTGAGCAGTAACTGACAGACAGACAGAACATTTTAAGGGGTGAGAGCAGGGTGCTTATGTGGGTGCTTATGCTCTGCTAGTTAGAATCTGCTCTATGATTTTAGCAGAAATAATTACCAAGTAAGAGAGACAGAAAGAAAGAGACAGAGAGAGGAGAGCAAGGAAGGGGTGGTGGGGGAGGAGAATTTGGGAGCACAGCCATCCCTCCTACCACTAGTGTCCTCCCTCCCACATCATCACTGTTCCCAGCCTGGACCATCTCTGCCTGCCACGGTCCAGCAGTGGGATCAGCTCTGCGTGGCTGTCAGCTTTACTTGATCTTTTTCCCATGAGCCCCCGCAGGATGAAAAAGACAACACTGAAGTCTCAACTTGTGGAAGGCTATGGAGATAGAATCATCTTTATGACTTTCTTGGCTAAGCCAGTGAATGGCCTTAAGAAAATCTCAGTAGGTCTATGATGGGCCCCAAGATCACGGTTTCTAAGGCTCTGGCGTAGGTCACATATGGAGTCCGACCTAACTATGTATGTGAGAAGACAAACAGAAGTTAATACTTCCTGCCACTCATGACACTCTGACATCCCGTTTCAGAAACACTTACCAGAGGACTTTGTGGCTGCACGTGTAGAGAAAGCTCACTTGTCTGGGACTAAGTGTGGCTTGCCCTTTGCTTCTGTGGCGGGGAGGGGGTGGCCTACAAAACTGGGGAAAGATGGGCCTCTGAGAAGGGCCATCCTAATTGCATTTCTCCATTGTTTATATTTGCAAATTGGCACGAAAAGCAAGCCAGGGTCATTAGGGATGTGTCAGGGATCGCTCACTCTGGAGAGTCATCGTTTGGTCATCGGTGGCGCAGGCAGAATGAGGGAGACACAAACAAAACAGTTGTTGCTGGCAGTTGATGAGCCCGGTCACCTCAAGGACCCAATTGAGTCAATGGCTGGCAAGACCGAGCATTGTTTTCAAGCTGTCGCCATCTTGGGTTCTCTACTCTGCTTGCTTTCTTCAGAAGGAGGGTTTTCCTAATTAAAGCGAAGAGTCCGCATGCCCTGGGGGCAGAATATAGGTCAGACGTCTGAAGGAAGGGGCCATCTAAGAAGGCTGCATCTTTGTAAGTGTGATCACTTTCCCTCTGCGCATTCTACTTAAGTAATCGGGAAGTTTATAGCCAAGTGCCTAACATTCTGTCTTTACAGCATGTCTAGGTACTCAGGCTCTGATCAGACCCACAGTGGGGAATTTTAATTGGCCACAAACAAAACTTCGAGCCCAAATGAGGACTTACGAAGACAGCTTGCCCAGGCCACTGCAGAGGGACATTTGAGAGCAAACACAGCCAAGGAAAACTGGTCCTCTTATACAAGGGACTTTTATCACTAGCCAAGGGTGGGGGCTCACTTCCTAATGAGGCACTGCTCGCCATTCTCTTAGACAATTGTGGGAGGAGGGAGCTCCCTGCATACTGCCCAGTGTGAGTGTCCACACAACAGCCCTTATTAATACTTTGTGCGCAGTCCTGAGAACAGAAGGGCCACTTCATCGTCCAGACAAATGCCCCTCCCCACTTGCCGGTGCCTTATGCTGGTTCTCTCGTTTCCCACTCTCCATACGACTGCAGTGGACCCGGACAAGTAATTATTTCTAATGAATTAACCGTCTCCTATAATTGCTACCAAACATTTCACTATGTGTTTTAAATTAAGCCGGAAGGCATTGCCCCAGGAAGGGATTGCTGAATGGGTTTTGCTAAGGTCTTTGCAGCAGGGTGCAGTATCATTTCCCAAGAATTCACGGTAGCAAAAGATAGTGACGCTCAGTTTAAGAAGGCGGGCTGAGCCTCTCGAGTTATCTTTGGCCATAAGTAGAGACTTTTAAATATGGGGTGAGTGTTTTCATTGTGAATATAAAGAGTAATGGCGTGACTCAAGACCACCTTCGGCTGGTGAATAAGCAGGCTGCAGCTTGCATGTGCTCGTGTGAGATGGTTTGGCTCTCTAACCGCTTGACCTGGTGGACTGGTGGAGCTGTTTGTTGACACGTGGGCTTTAATAGGCACTTTTAATATAACTGGGGGGGGGGGGGCAGGAGAGATGGCTCAGAGGTTAAGAGTACTGCCTGCTCTTCCAAAGGTCCTGAGTTCAATTCCCAACAACCACATGATGGCTCACAACCATCTATAATATAATCTGATGCCCTCTTCTGGCCTGCAAGTATACATGCAGACAGAACACTGTATACATAATAATAAATAGATATATATTTAAAAAATAATAATAATATAACTCAGGGCCCAGTTAGGACAAAAACAGAACCTGGCAAGTGGAGAAGGCAGAAAGCAGATGAGAACGCAGATTGTAGCCCCCAAGAGGTGCCCTACAGTACAACACCTCCCCTTAGCCCTCTATAGGTAGTTCTTAAAGACAGCGGTCTCCTGGTGGGTCTGGTGTGTCCTGGCATCAAAAGCTCTGGTCATGGCCTTATATGCAGCCTCTCTAGGCCACATAGCCTTCTCCGTGGGAGCTGCCGTTTCTCTTGTTTTGCCATGATTGAGCCTTGGGCCCACAGTTTGCTTCTCAGGTATTTCCAGATTATAGAATAAGAGGGAAAGGCTGAACAGGCTGCTGCTGCGGACTGAGACTGACTGACAGCCACCAGGTAGCTTGGAACTGACGCCGGAAGGTGAGCGTCGATCTCGGGAAGGAGCGTGAGCCGATGTGGACAGCAGGTCTGGGTGAAGCGAGACGGGGTTGTTGAGCCCACTCATGGCACACTTTCCCCGAATGTCCGTGACCCTCCGTGGCTTTCCCACTGTACAGGGGCATTTACAGAAGAGCCCCATTCTCTCATGAATGTTCTGGGTTAGGACACGGCAGGCTCTTGGGCCCCCACAGGCGGCATCCCCGTCTCCACTTCATTGTTTCTCCCTGGCCCAGTGTTTATCATCCGGAGGAACAAAGTGGGTCAGTCGGTGATGCGCGGCTAATGGCCAGTAGTTGAGAGGATGAGGGAAGCTGGGCCCTGCCGGTGATGAGGAGGGTCTTGGGATGTCAGACGGAAAGGGACAGTGACGGAGCAGTTGTGGCTGAGGCCACCTGGCTTCTCAGGCTTAGTTCTGGGTGAGGGTTGGGGGGGTGGGGGTGGGGGTGGGGAGGGAGGCACTGTAGGGAAGGCAAGCTTTGCTACAACCTAAAAGTTTGGGAGTGGAGCTGTCAACCTCTCCCTCTCTCCCCTGGCTGGTACCTGGGAGTTTCTACTGTCTTGTTGACTGGAAGTCCTCCCTCCTACCCAACGACCTTTTACAGACTAACTATTGCCAGTGCTCATCTCTACGGTGTGCCAAAGGCACCCATCCGTGAGAAGGTCTTTCATGTCTGAGAACCAAAATTGGGAAGTTGCCCGGGTGAATATTATCCTTCTGTCAGTGTCCCCCTGTCCTGGCCCCCACCCCTGGGAGTGCTGCCAAAAGGTCACCTGCCTCTGCCCTCTGGGTGATCTGCCTCTGGGAGTGTGGAAAAGTCCTTGGCCAAAGAGAACAGCAAAGTGGGTACAGGTGATTTCAAACTGAATCGCTGAAGACGGCCGCACGGAAACGTTAAGCCAGGCACGGTGGTACACGCATGTGATCCCAGCTCTCAGGGAGGCAGAGGCAGACAGATCTCTGTGAGTTCGAGGCCAGCTTGGTCTACAAAGTCCAGGACAGCCAAGGCTACACAGAGAAACCCTATCTCAAACAAACAAACAAACAAACAGACAAATGCATTCTAATTTCTTTTGGATATCAGTAACTAAACACTTAGAGGATGTGACAAACCTAGTGGGTGCTACACATGGATTGTCATCTCATTTGATTGTCACAACATTTCTAGGGGCAGAGATTTTTATCGTCACCAGTTTTCATTCTCAGGCCCCAGGTTCAAGGACCTTTTTAGGAAACAGTCCTGGCGTATGTGCCAGAAAAAGATGCCAATGAGTGGCATCCAGGGCCCCGGGATCAGGCAAATGAAAGCAGTTCACACGTCACTTTCGGTGTTTTGTTTTGTTTTCTGTCTCTCTACAATTAAAATGACAACCACTTGGGCCTTTAAATGAGTAATTTTGGCCAAAAGCCGGCATGTTTTAAGAAGCCCGAGTTGTGATGTCACAGGAGCCAGTTGGCCGAGGTGTTAGGATGCGGAATGGCTGGCAGCTTCAGGATGTAAGCTCCGCAGTCTCAGACTGGCTCTGCCACCATCGCCGCCATCTCCTGGCTGTGGGGTTCGAGACCTCTCTGAGACTGGGTTTCCTCATTTGTGCCATGGAGTCGCCACCGACATGGGGAGGTTGTGGAGACACTGAAAGGGGTGACGTGGGTGACACATTCAGCTCCATGGCTGGCATGCTGCATACTCTGAGCTTCCTTGATCCTTTAGGGTACGCTTAGGCAGCACTGGGGTGGCTCGACTGCCAAAACCACAGGCCCCCTGAGCAGGTGTGAGTACCAAGACCCTGTGTGGACTGACCGCCAACCCGTCTTCCAGAACAATCCACGCCATTCAGCAAATCTTTCCCTCCTAAGAAGTGTGCTTGTGTCTGTCATTAAAAAAAAAAAAAGTACCAGAAATAGCATACAGCCCCAGTTACTTAGGAGGAGAGAGGGATTATAGCAGCTCATGTTTGCTGTAGCCAGTTCTTTCTGGGCTCTCTGACTCGCATCCTGTTTTGGCGATTGGCTTGAGCAATCTCCATTGCTTTCTGCTATTTTTCCCTAAGGTTGTCTTGTCTCTGACAGACCCAGGCATAGTTCAATCGCAGCAGGAAGCAAGCCAGGTGCTTCTTTCAAGAGACATGGAAAGGGGGAAAGTAATTTGAATTAAAATGGTGCCGATAACTGTGAGCTGGGACGTCTGCCCACCCTTGGGACATGAGGAAGACCACTTGTGGTCCCTTTTCTGTGTTTCATTAGCACAGGAGATGTCTCTCCCACGCGTCAGCAATCCCTGTCTGCATTGAGACTAACCAGGATTATCACTTTGTCAGGCCCTGAAACTGCTGAGCGGACTTTACCCAGGTCCCCATCAGATCCGTCGTCACTAACATCTGTCACCGTGAGTGGATGCACACTGATGGTGTGACATAGGGATTAGTTTAAGAGGTGGTTTGAGGTCATCTGATGGTCACTAGTGCCTGTCTTTTCAGCACATTCGAGGTCACTGACCTATGGAGTTTGGCGCCTGGTGAGTGTAGGCCATGTTTAGATAGGGCCACTCTGTCGAGCTTGGTCCCCTCCCTGGGCCCAGGTGGACACCGTCTCTGCTCCTACATAGCTCTCAGTGCACCAGATGACAAGTAACATCCAGGTCTGTTTCCTGTGTGCCAGGCGCGATGCTAAGCCCGTTGCCTCAGTTAACTCACCTGCTGCTGTCAGAGGGGGGGTCATCGTTAAATTCTTTCTGTTTGCTTTTTAATACCTAGAGTAAAACTAGTGAGCCATGGGGCTGATTTGGTGCGGTTGGCAAGGCTAAGAACATGTTCCTTACTGCGAAATCACGTGGCTCTGGTGAAGCACACGAGAGCAAGGTAGAAGGCCTAAATGCTTGCGAGACTAAGAGCTTCCATGAGATTAAAACCAGGCTAAGATCTGAAAAAAAAAACCAACTTCTCTCCGGCTTTCGGTGGGGTGGGGTGGGGGGGGGCAGGGGAGGGGAGGGGGGGCAGGGTTCCCCTCAGCCATGTTTCTGCCAGAATGAGGCTCTCAGGGCTGGTTATTCTAACATCCCTCAGAGTTGCCCAATGACAGGACGCCAAGCAGAATCTGTTACAAGTGATGCTGTCATCTGTGACCCAAAGACAAAATTTCAAAGGCATCCAAGAAAGCAAAAGGACTGAAAGCCCTCAATGATTTTACTGTGACTGTCATTCCCACGGTCAGACATCTGCTGCCTGGGCGAGATGAGCCAAAAAAGCGGTCCTGCCACCGCCACCGGTGCTAAACCATGACTTCGCACCCTTCTGCCTTAGCAAGTAAACTGGCCTCCTTTCTGTAAGAACAAGGCGCACTGATAGTCTGGCATGTTCTTCATTGAGTGACTGGAGCGCCCTCTTACACATCCTTCCGGAGTGTGTCAAAGGTTATTATTGGCAGCCACTCCTAGCGTTTCCTTTAAGATTTCTTTATAAAAATCACCTTTCCTTAGCTGGCCGAACAGTCCTTCCCTGAGAAGAAAAAAGAGGTGTTCTCATTGACGGCTCCTGTCTGGCTCCTCCCGGCCTGAGGAGCTCCCCCCCCCCCCCGCCCCATCTTAGCTGAGACCCTGGAAGATTCTGGAAAAGTGGGGGATGGGAGCTGTCCGAGCCCCGAGGCTAGCATGAGGAAGGGGGGCAGAAGCTGGAAGACAGGCCTGAGTGTGAATGGAGCTCGGGGCCTCCAGAGCAGGAAGCCTGGCAAGCCAAGGCACTCCAGGAAAAGCTCTTATCTAAACAGGGGTGGCCCAGGACTCTGGATCCTCTCCACCATTGTCCCCGGAGCTGACCCAGAGCTTACCTACAGTCCCCAAAACTCTCTTCACTACCCTGCCCCCTCATAGACACAAGAAGTAATTTTCAGCATGGCCCTCTAAGGCGTCACGAGGTCTCTCGGTAAAGTCACTCTTCCAGAGTCCCCTTGGCCTGACCCCGTGACCACCCTGAAGGCCCAAGCTCTCTTCCCAAGCAAAGCGAGCAGGAACCATTCTGTCTAAACAGGTCTCCCAACCCCACACCTCTCCTGCCAGCATCCTCTGCCCAAACTGTTTCGTTTGTTTGAAGAGAACGTGAGAGGAAAGGGCAGAGTGTTGGCAGAGCCTATCAATCTGTTGCTCCGGCCGAGCTATCACCAGTGTTTTGACATGACACCAGCAGTAGCAGTTTACATCAGGCCCTCCTGCAGGATGGCTGGCGTAAAGGGTGCCTCCACCAGCCTGGCCCCTGGGTGTGCCTTCTGGCCGTCCTCCAAGCAGTTTTTCCTTTCCTTTCTGGTTTTGGTTTTAAAGACATTTTGCAGGTTCGGTTTTCTCACTGTTGCTTCTCTGCCCTTTCGTGTCCTCGCTTGAAAAGATCCCATGGTCCTTAGAGTCCCATCATGTGTGGTTAGCACGAGCAATGAGACTTCTCTGAGCAGGTTAGCACGGCTCCCGCCCATCCTCCGATTTCATGATCTGGAGCAGAATCAAAGGAAGAGAGAAATGTTTGGTGTGGGGGCTTTGTAGGGTCTCCAGGGTCTTAGTTTTTCTTTATTTAGTTTTAAATACACATTTAATATACTTGGACGATGATTCAGGCTCAGTGTACCCATTTAGTAGGTGTTGGGGTACTCAGCTCAGCACTGCCTCCTCTGTCCCCACCACAGGGGTACTCAGCTCAGCACTGCCCCCTCTATCCCCACCACAGGGGAACTTAGCTCAGCACTGCCTCCTCTGTCCCCACCACAGGGGTACTCAGCTCAGCACTTCCCCCTCTAGCCCCACCACAGGGGAACTTAGCTCAGCACTGCCCCCTCTATCCCCACCACAGGGGTACTCAGCTCAGCACTGCCCCCTCTATCCCCACCACAGGGGTACTCAGCTCAGCACTTCTCCCTCTATCCCCATCACAGGGGAACTTAGCTCAGCACTGCCTCCTCTGTCCCCACCACAGGGGAGCTCTTTAAAGTATTGAAGTCATATTAAAAGAGGTGGACTTCTGGCAGCTTCCCTCAGTCCTGAGAGTGCCTCCCATCTTCTCTCATGAGCGCTGTTTACTTCATCAGTGGCTGAAGGACGCACAGCCTGTCCCCTCTGACTCCACATGTGCACCAATGCACCCTCCAGAGACAGAGAAGACCCAAGCTTTATGTGGGAGCAGAGGACAGGAGGCCTGAGGAAATCTGAAAGTCAAAAGTGCTGAAAACCAGCACACACACACACACACACACACACACACACACACACACACACACACACACACACAAAATGCCCAGGTGCTCCGGAGCGCATGTTGTCCGGCAAAGCTGTGAGTCCTACTAGAGTGCACAGGGAGTGGGCTCGGCCTCAGGAACTGTACAGCTTGAAACTCAGTGAGCAGTGTGTGAGAGGAAATCGCACACACTAAGATGAAAGGTGTCTATTAAAACCTGAAGGGAGGCCGGGCGTGGTGGCACATGCCTTTAATCCCAGCACTCGGGAGGCAGAGGCAGGTGGATCGCTGTGAGTTCGAGGCCAGCCTGGTCTACAAAGCGAGTCCAGGACAGCCAAGGCTACACAGAGAAACCCTGTCTCCAAAAACCAAAAAAAAAAAAAAAAAAAAAAAAAAAACCTGAAGGGAAAAAAAAGCTTAAAGCCACAAAACTCCCCAGTGCCGGCTTGGGTTTAACAAAGAGGGGGTGGGGGCGGGGTTGCAGGGAAGAGGAGCTGACAGGATTGCCCAACCCCTCACCCTACCCCAAGCTCTATCTCAGAAACCCAGGGAAAGTGGAAGGAAAGGACGCACTGCGCATAGTTGTCCTCCGACCTCCACATGGGCTCTGTGGCCTGTGCACTTGTGCAGACTCACATGTATACTAATAAATAGATAGATAATTTCAGTGTTTTCCTGGCACATGAGGAGCCGTGCCGTAGCACGCGAGGTGGAAGGGCTATGTGTGATGTTCGGAGACATGCAGGAAGGGAAACAGGATTCTGCCACTACCTGCACGGGAGCTTTGGCTCGCGTTGCTGTGCTCTGTGGACCCAACCTGCCTCTGGTCTGGGGTTATAAAAGAGCCAGGAGGGAGCGGGGCAAACCTATCCCCACAAAGTAACAAACCTAAACCACAAAGGTGAGCCGCACAGAAAGATGGCAGCAGGACGACTTCCGGGACCGGACCGGGACCGGAGCGTGGAGCGGTCCCCGGTTGGCGTTAGGACAGGCAGGCATGTCGTGCGTGCGTAGGGCCCAGCTCCATATGTCGGTACCTAACTGGCTGACTTCTTTTAATTTATTTATACTGGCCTCTCGTCCTAACTGAGTGGTGGACAGAGATGGCAACCCGCACTTGTCCCCCCAGAACTCTTTCCCTTTCCTGGATTATAAATACCTCGCTGTGCTTGACGTGCCATATGCAAATCGCGGCAGGAGTCCTGGGGCTCCTTAGGAAAGGACATGGGGCTTGGAGTACCACGGGGACAGAGCGAAGCTGATAACGGTGGCCTTGCCCAGAACAGTGCATGGGAGCTCGCTTATCTCTCTCTGGCAGGAGCTGCCGTGGGCTTCCTGTAGGAAACCAGGGGCAAGCTCCGCTTTCCTCTTGTTGTTCGCCTTCCGCCTCCCTCAAGACTGTTCCCAGCACCGTCCTTATCTTTGTATCTTCAAACATGGCACAATCCACTTCCTAAGAGCTTGATGTATTCTTAAGACTCAGGCGAGTGATCCCCTCCCCCCTCCCTTTCCCCCTCCCCCACCCCCCCCATCCGCCTCTTTTCAAGTGGCGTTACAGAAGCATGTCCTCCATGACAATCTATTTTTACGGCTCAATGACAAAAGAGGGGAAAATAATAGGCCCTGAATTAGAAAGGAGCCACAGAGCCTGTCCTTTTCATTCCGAGGACCTGGCAAGCAAGTGGAGTGTATGGTTTCCACAGGAGGGCTTGGGATGTGGTGACGGTCCTGAGAGGCAAGGAGGGCGGCGAGGGAAGGGGCTCCAGTGGCCCCAGGCGAGATGAGCTGACTGTATTTCCCTTGGGAAGTGACTCGGCTATTTCTTTGCATTTCCTGACGATGAGGTGTAAGACAGGTTCGAGCTCTTGGACGAAGATGCCCCCTTATCCTTTTCAATGCTTCGAGGGGCGCAGCAAGGCATCTGAAGATTTCGCGTCCCCTCAGAAGGGAACATGAGTGGCTGAAGCCACTGTCCTGAGTGTACGCTTGCATGTGTGCGCCAGAGTGAGCGCACCGACGGAGCGCCAGCGTACCTACATTGTGCCAGCTCCTGTAAGCGCTGAGGGTGTGGCCGGGGTGGGCAGTCACTAGCAGTTCTCCATGTCAGTGCTGCATCCTCTATCTCAGGATGTTGACTGTGAAAGCTAGCAGATAGCGGCATTTATACGCTTCTCTCGGAACGCTGCCTTAGGGTTGCTAAACAGCCAGCAGAGATCTCACGAGTGCCCTAAGGAAGGGCACTCTTATTCTTTTTTGTTTTGTTTTGTTTTACTTTAAACCTTTTCATTTCAGTATAAACTGGTTTTGGTGGTGATGGTGGGAATTGAACTTAGACATTTGGCCCCAGTACAGAATTCAGTTATTGAAACTATCTAGTTATAAGAGCAGCAATGGGGTTTAGAAGATGTGTATCTTCTTTAGTGGTCCTCGTGGAAGCACGTAGGTCTAACTATGAAGACAGGGCAGTGGGGTGCAGGGACATGGCTCAGTGGCTGACCCTCATGTCACCTGAACCCAGCGTTCTGTCCTTAGGAACACACACACACACACACACACACACACACACACACACACACACACACACACACACCTGGGTGGGTAAGTAGCATAGCCATAGCTTCCTGTAGTCATGGGCTAGGCTGGGGGCTCAGAACAGGTGGTGGGTACAACACGGAAACTATTCTGCGTCGTATAATAGGAGGAGGAGAGCCAAGCCCAGTGGATGGACCGGTTCTGGAGTCATTTCCCAGCTCTCCCATCCTCTCCCTCCGCGCCTCTTTCACCTGCTTCACTCTCTCGCTTTTAGCTCATATACATTCTCACTGCTCTGGGCTACTTAGAAACTTGGGTTTAAAATGCCTCCTGGATTGAAACTCTCTAGGTTCTGCCTGAGGCTTTCTAGTTCTAGACCAGCTGGAAAGAACACCAAGACAGAGAAATGCTTCAAAAGGGAGGGGGGGTGGTGCTGGGGAGATGACTGTTCAGTTAGGAGCACTGGCTGCTCCTGCAGAGGACCGGTGTTCGAGACCCAGCACCTACAACCATCCCTAACTCCAGTCCCAGGGGATCTGATGCCTTCTTCTGACCTCCAGAGGCATAGGCATAGGCACACTCGTGTCGTGCACACACACACACACACACACACACACACACACACACACACACGCAGGCACACACATCCACACAAACTAAACATAAGTAGATCTTATTTTAAAAATTAAAAGAGAGCGCTCACAGACTTTAAAAATCAGCACTATTAATACTCTCCTTTGATAATTAAACATGTGACGCCTAAGAAGTTAAGGCTTGTTGTGAAACTTGGAGAGAAATTAGTTAAATAAAATAAACTATTCTGAGACATTTGTTTCCGTGGGCATTTATTTAGCTAAATATTATGACTTAAAGCCACCGTGCATACATGTGAAATGCCATTATTTTCTCGAGGTTTCCATTCATTGATGCAACACACACACACACACACACACAAACACCACGCACACATATTCATACGTTTGCATGTCACTTTCACCCACTGGGAAATGGTCAAAATCCAGGCATTAGATGTCCTAACTTACGTACTTTCTTTAACATGTAGATCAGGGAAGGTGTCTGCCAGCACACTGTTAGAGTGTCGTCTCTCTACTGGGTAGACACGGTTGCTGTTTTCAGCTTCTAAATACGAGGAGGGGAGGGGCCTAAGGCAAAAAAAGATTCTCAGAAAGCTTACGATTTTTCTCTGAGGACTTTTCCCACCGTTCCCATCTTCCCAGTCATCGCTCACTGTTCTGTGCAGGAGGCAGCATCGTGACTCTGTCTTCTTTTTTCCAGGTATAACCTCTGTTTGGAGAGTGAAGACTCCTTCGTCCTGAATCCTGACAGCCACATAGGAAACAGAATTGGCAGCATCACGCAGCGCATGATGGTCATAGAAGGAACCAATAAGGTACCGTTTGCATAAACCGAGCGCTGGGCTAGTCTCAAGGCGTGCTCTCAGCTCCTGCTTCTGAGCTTACTAGACCCAGGAGTAATGGGGGGGGGGGCAGGGGGAGAGGAAGCTCACAATTTAGAGAGGGAGAGAATCTCTCAGGTGTGTCTTCCTGAAGGCATACATTAAAATTACTCACGGTGCTATAATTCCCTGACTGTATTCTTTAGACTCCTAATCCTTCTCTTTCTTCTGTGTGTGTGTGTGCGCGCGCGCGCGCGCAAAGCATGTGCAATGCCCTCAGAGCCCAGATGAGAACATCAGACTTCCAGTCAGAGACACAGGTGGTTATGAGACTTCTCTCTTACTCTCCCATGTGGGCGCTGGGAGTGGGAACTGCTGGGAGTGGGAACTGAACTTAGGTCCTGTGCGAGAGCAACGCATGTCCTTAACCACTGAGCTACCCTTCCAGCCTGGGGAACTCATTTTCGGTGCACTTCAGGGCCCCCCCCCAATCCCAACCACACGTTAGATCCTCTATCACGTGATGTTACAGCCACGTCTTTGGGGAGGGGCCCGGAGTCCGCACAGGTGCTGGGATGAACGCCACACACCATCAGGAGATTCTAGCCTTCGGGTGGGCCTGGGTCCTGCTAGCGTACAGCGAGTGGGAGCCCAGCAAATAAAAACTGTTCCAAGGCCTCAAACCAGAACTCAACACTTCTGTCCCGCAAGATACCTTGCCTGTCGGGCGAAGTCTAGGCTGGGTGTGCAACACACACCATGTATCGAGATTCCCCAAACTAACCAGGTCTACTGGGTCTTTTTTTTTTTTTAATACTTTCCACACTTGTGCTTTCCCCTGTGAGCCTAGGAAAGAGCTGGTGCCCTGTGAACCAAAATGTTCCAGTCAGCTACAAATCAGGAAACTTCTCCCTCTGAAGTAATGAAAGGTGTGCTTAAAAACCAGCTAGTGCCAAGCATGGGGTTAGCAATACTCTAAAAAAAAAACAACAAAAAAACAAAAAAAAAACCAGGGGCTGGAGAGATAGATGGCTCAGTGGTTAAGAGCACTGTCTGCTCTTCCAAAGGTCCCAGGTTCAATTCCCAGCACCTACATGGCAGCTCACAACTGTCTGTAACTCCAAGATCTGACACCCTCACACCAATGCACATAAATTAAAATTAAATAAAAATATTTTTTAAAAACCCAACAAATCAGACAACCCCTCACCAAAACATCCCTTCACATACGCTCATCTTGACCTGAAGTGGAGACTGTCTGTAGAAACGCCACTGTCTGCTCGAGTAGGCTTATACTTTAAATATCCATTTATTCTGCTCCGCTGTGTCCTTGGATGTGAGGATGAAACGTGGATACACAGTTCTCTATGTAGCATTAAACAATAAATGACTTCCGTGCTCTTCTCTCTTTTAAAAGACTTCTTTGTTTTTAGTTCATGCCTGCGCAGGTTTTGCCTGCCTGTGTGTATGTGTGCCACGTGCATGCACTACCTGTGGAGGCCAAAAGAGGGCGCTGGATCCCCTGGAGCTGGAGTTACAGATGGTTGTGAGCCGCTATGTAGGTGCTGAGAACCGAACCTGAGCCCTCTGCAAGAATAATAAGTGCTGAAGCTACCCTCAGCTCCCATTTCTCTTTTATTCTTTTTCTTTCTTTTTAAAATAGCGCCACACTATGGTCCTAACTGGCCTGAATGAAACTCACAGAGATCTCTGCCTCCCGAGTGCTGGGATGAATGTTTGCACCACCACAGCTGGCCCTGAATCTTTCAGTATCTAAAGATGCTTTTTTTTTTTTTGAAGATGCTAATGTCAGCATCCTCCTTTGACAAAGCAGACAGGCCTTCCCCATTTTAAATATGGCCAGCCCAAAGCTATACAGCATAAAAGGATTAAAAAAATTTTTTTTTCAAACCAAAGTCTCCTGATCCAAAACTCAGCACTCTTGTGGCCAACTAAACCCAAACCAACCAACTTGCGTGTCCATTTGTGTGACAACATAACAGCCACTTGTGAAAGTGTTTTTTTAAATAAACACAGCAGTAGTTGGGGTGGTTTATAGCTCCTGCCCCCCCCCACCACCATCAACACAGTAAATAGGAGTTAGAATGGTCCGTGCTGTTCAGCCATTGGTGAAGGACTTTAATGAGCAAGTTAGTTGAGAGGGATTTCTATAAACTTGAATGTTTGATTTGGGAAGAAATTGTCCCCTAACACTAGAGAGCAGTTCAGGACTGCCACAAAGTCCTAGTGGATTTTCCAGATGACATCACTGGTACCCACTCGTTGTTGCTCCTTCCTGACCACACAGGCAAGCGCACTGCTCATCCTGGAGGTGTGAAATGAGAGTGAAGGGGCATGGCCCAGGGGCGTTTCTAGTTTGTTTTCTTACCAACCAAATATATAGCGAGCAATAAAATTGAACGGGTTAAAACTGGTTCAGATTCCTAATGGACGTGAACTCGTGTGCTTAGCCCAACTCCGTATATAATGCCTGCTGATTAAAAAAAAAAATCATGCTTAGAGCAGACTAAAAACTTGGCAGAGATTAAAAAATAAATAAATACAATTCTACCCAAATTTCCACTCAGGCTAGTAATAAATGCATTGTCCCATAGCTCTGTAGTTAAGCTAAAGATTTCCGACACGAACTGCTGTGCACTGTTGGCATCTGTACCACCTGGCCCAGGCTCAGGGGCCGTGGCGTCTCCTCCTTCCTCCTGTACTGCCAAGAGCCCAGATGGTCTGTTCTCTCAGCCCCTCCATGGAGTTAGTGGCGTTTCGTACCCAAGTTCCTGTGGTAGAGATACAATCGCCTGGGGAGGAGGCCCTCTACACACCCGACTTTAACAGAACGACCAACCGACCACATTAAGTGCCTCATAATCCCCCAACGGCCACAGTGTCTCACCATGAAGAGTGTCTGTTACGACCATCTTTATTATAAAGCTTTTCATTTCATGAGAAGTGGAGATACACACAGTACAGACCCTGTAGGCAGCTGCTAGAGATGAATTATTGAATGCTTGCTCTGGCTTAGGAGAACTCACTGCTTTCAGTTTTATCACTAATATGTGCTTTTTGTGTGTGTGACGGGGAGGAAAAGCCATTGCTCATTGGACAGTTGCAAGGTAGTTTTGCTATTTCTAAACAGCATGCAGTGTTCTTTACACTCTAGACTTTCGGCTTCTTTAGTGTAGCTTGTGACAGACATCGCGCACTGGCCTTGCCCAGCAATGTTCCTCTGTGGAGAGGTGTGGGTCGGGGTGGGGGTGGGGGAGCTCTCACGTTGGAAGTCATAGGTGGGTGGGGGCAGGGTTTTTTGTTGCTGTTTCTGTCAGTGAAAGGCATTCGGAGGGAAATAAAACAACAAAATTCCATCTCACGTTGGCTCACATGTGTTAAGATATGAGCCATCAGCTAAGTGGCTAAAAGCAAATGTTTAATTTTCATGTTGTTCAAATGAATTGCCAGATCTGAGGGTTTGTGGGCCTAAAATCAGAAGGGGACAGAACTCTGGGCTGGTTCTGAAATTCTTGGCCGTAGTAACCACATTCCATGCACTTGTTTCTGGGCAGAGGAGGTAGTATGCAAATCACCCAAGACAATCCCGTGACTTATATAACCCTCCTAATTACAGAACTATGGCCCGGGTCCAGCTCCCACACAGCCCCTGGCTCCCCTAATTCTCACCTTTTGTTTTCCCATCGTGGTTCTAGCATGGTACCCTGGGTTCATCGTAGCCTTTCCAAGGCCTTGGTACACCACTTCTACTTCTCCCTAAAATACTTCTCAAAGAAAGCATCGTTAGGAAACATCCTGAGATTTTTAAAAAAGATTTATTTATTTTATTTATTACATATGAGTGCTCTACCTACAGAAGAGGGTATCAGATCACATTATAGATGGCTGTGAGCCACCATGTGGTTGCTGGCAATTGAACTCAGGACCTCTGGAAGAGCAGGTGGTGCTCTTAACCACTGAGCCATCTCTCCAGCCCTGAGATTAAAGCCACCATTCCATAAATAGATTTTAAACACTTGTTCTGGAAATTAGGTACTCAGTCTACTCCTTGAGGCCCAAGCAGCATTGTAAGCAAGAATTACTAAGGCTTAGCAAATGGGAAGAGAGGAATACGAAGAAATCCGAGCTCACATTATCTAGTGACAGGTTTTTTTGTTTTTTGTTTTGGGTTTGGGGGCTTTTTGTTTTTCGAGACAGGGTTTCCCTGGACTCGCTCCGTAGACCAGGCTGGCCTTAAACTCACAGAGATTGCCTGCCTCTGCCTTCTGGGTGCTGGGACTAAAAGCACGCGCGCCACTATGTCAGGCTTCTGGTGACAGTTTTGATGCGTGTCCCTGGGTCATAGAAAAGGACCCCATGACAAGCCAAGTCCTTTACGAGTGCAGAGTTAGGCTGGACTGAATGCCTCATGAGAAGTTGCCTACCCTGAACTAAGCCATCCACCAAAGGTCTGACCTCTTGCTGCCGGGATTGGCTGTGCTCACCCTCTGTACGGGTCACTGGGGATGCCACATGGGTGTGGCTGGGCTGTTACACCTACTCCTGGGATGGGATCTAAACTTGAGTATCCTAATTATAGTTCAGCTTAACACTCCCGCCTTCATTACTGGTCCTCCGGTCTCTTCTGTTGGCTCTCATTTGTGGAGGATGAAAACTAATTATAGAATTAGTACAAGCAGACAGTCTTGGCGTCCTTTTAGTGCGCCCTATGAAATAAGCTTCAAATATCTGTTGCATCTCAAATCTTGGGCACTTCCTCTTCTGTAGTATAAAGGGTGTTTGTTTGTTTGTTTGTTTGTTTGTTTTTTAACCTCTGTACTGCTTCTCTTCATTTTCCTCTCCGGTTGAGCATCAAGGACCAGGTTGGTCCCCTTAGCACAAGAGACCCACACCTCCTTACTCCTCCAAGCCAACCAAAGGATGCTGAGGACAGTCACACAAGCTCCCATCTCTGACCTGACCTGGCTTATACTTGTCAAATACCTTTCATGGGTTTTATTTTGTTTTTAGACAGGGTCCCACTATGTAGCCCTGGCTAGCCTGCCTCAATATGTAGACCAGGCTGGCCTCCAACCCACAGAGATCACTTGCCTCTGCCTCCCTCCTGTCACTGTGACTAAAGGTGCGCGCTACCATAGCCAACCTATATCCTTGATATTATATAAAAAGATAATTAATTTTATAACCTTAAAGTTCCCTAGAGAAAGAATATTCTAGAACTGAAGTAACTTTTGGTAAAGTTGATCATAAGTTTTATGTTTCACCTTACGGTAAAAAGGTTTTTTTTTTTCTCTAATTAGAACATTTTTCATTCAGCAATCATACTTTCAAATCATAACACTTTTTTAAAAAGTGGTGGTGCATGCCTTTAATGCCTGCACTTGGGAGGAAGACGCAGGTGGATCTCTGTGAGTTCGAGGCCAGCCTGGTCTACGGAGTGAGTTGCAGGACAGCCAGGACTACATAGAGAGACCCTGTCTGGAAAAAACAACAGAACAAAACAAAACAAAACAAAACAAAACGGTTTCAGTTTGTGTTCAATTCTGTCCCAGAAAGAAAGAACGCAGTGTTCAGCTTGCGTCACCAACTACTGCTGAGTAAAGGGGCTGCGTTCCGGGGAAATCTGATGCAAATGGCAAACAGAACCTTAGCAGTAGTAGGTTCTATCACTTGGTGGGGAGTGGGAGATTGAGTGGGAGGAGTTCTACACAGCAGGACAGATGCGCTTCCCAGCTTCCCAGGCCTATCTGTGCTCTCTGGTGTCTTGGGGTTCATCACTTAACCCCTCGAAGCCCTGGTCGCCTTATTTGTTTACTGTCCCCACCTCACAGGGCTAAGGTTAAATGAGACAATGCTGCCCATGGTGGCAATGTGGCAACGTGAAGACCCCGCCACAAGAGGTAAAAACACTCCCACCAACATAATTTCCACTTTAACAGGAACAGTGGTGAGCTCAGGTCTGGGGGGATGGCCTGCCTGTGCATACGGTGTCTTGTTTTGGAAGGCATCATTCAGGAAAAGAGGAAAAAATGGAATTACATTTCTTTCCTCATCATTCATTCTAACACATCTCACCTCTAGGCAGCTCAGTTTTAGTCTCTGATTACACATAAAGAAGAGGAAAAAATGGAATTACATTTCTTTCCTCATCATTCATTCCAACACATCTCACTCTAGGCAGCTCAGTTTTAGTCTCTGATTACACATAAAGTCTGACATGGGGCTGGGCGTGGTGGCGCACGCCTTTAATCCCAGCACTCGGGAGGCAGAGGCTGGCGGATCACTGTGAGTTCGAGGGCAGCCTGGTCTACAAAGTGAGTCCAGGACAGCCAAGGCTACACAGAGAAACCCTGTCTCAAAAACTTTAAAAAAAAAAAAAAAGTCTGCAGTGGCTAACTAAAACTAAAATAGCCACAACCATTCCAGACCATCTATCTGGGCAGGGCTATTTATTTATTTTACTTTACTTTATGTATATGAGTGTTTCACATGTATGCGTGTCTGTGCACCGTGTGCATCCCTGAGACCCACCGAGGCCAGAAGAGGACATCAGAGCCCCTGGACCTCAAGTTACAGACAGTTACGAGCCACCATGTGGGCGCTGGAAACCAAAACCTGGTCCTCAGCAAGAGCATATGCTCATATGATTGGGCCATCTCTCCACCCCACTATGCACAGATCTTAAACGTGGCAACATACACAGGATGGCTGCCTTCGCCTTGCCACAAGCCCCACGTCTCCTCAGTTCCTCTGAATTCTGCAAAAGCAAAGTCATTTTCACGACAGCACAAATGTGACTGTCGGAAATGTCAAATATTATCCGGCCGACAGAAATAGGGGTTTCTGCTCACTGGACAACAATAGGTCCAAGAGTCTAAATAAGCCAACGCGGTCCTTTAGGGTGAACAGTAAGAACTGAACTCAACAGGAGATCGGGCTTAAGCTGAGTGCAGAGGAAACCTCAGTTCAGCCACTCAGTTCTGAGTTCCCCCATGAAGAGCCTTGACGTGGCAGAGGCCAGATCCCCAAGACAACACAGGAGGCCACAAAGTACTTGATCGTCTCTTTGTCCTTTCAGCCACCATCAGCCAGTGGCTCCCCTCGCACTGCCCCCAACATGCTCAGCTCACACAGCCGCCCACGTCCTCCATGCCTCCTCTCGGCGTGGATAATAGTTAAGAGAAGCGCGGCCATCTGAGCTCGTACGTTCCCACTCTTCCGTTAAAGTGAACAATCAAAGTAAAGAAAGAGGCGGCTGAACCTTAAAAGTCACTAACCGTGGGGGTTGCCATCTTCCTTTGTCTACTTATTGACATCCTAGTAGCGCCTTCACAGTCACACGATGAAGGAAAAATACCACGCAGCGCAGCCCTCCGCGGTACCCGGAAGTTCCCTAACACGGGGAGGATATAGGAGTGGGTGTGGTTAAGCAGATACCCCACAACAAACCAAGAAACCATCTGGGGGGAGACGCCGACACTGAGTATGCTTTTAGCCTTTGTTTTAGATTTACTTAATGAATGTTACATGCACGAGTGTCGGCCTGCGTGTGTGTGTGTGCGCGCGCGCTTCTGCCTGCGTGTACACATGCGCACTACATACGCACCTGGTGCTCACGGAGGCCGGAATAGGATGTCAGAATCCCCGGAACTGGAGTTACTGGAGGTTATGAGCTGCCACGTGGGCGCTGGGAATCGAACCGGAGTCCTCTGCAAGAGGAGCTGGGAGACTGCGCGTAAAATGTCTACTGCGTTACTTCATTGCTCAGACAACGTTAAGCCCCTCCGCCAGGCGCAGTCGGCTGTGGGGGTGCACCCCTGGGAACCAGCTGGCCAGGACACCTAACTCCCTAGAGCCATCAGAACAGCACCACAGCCTCTCAGCCCGTGACCACGTTATCTGTGTCCCAGGACGCGGACTCCGATCGCTAAGTGACCGGATCAACTTCTGGGTATCTGTTTCTAACTGGAAGAATGACAGAGTGGCTTTAAGTTTTGGGGGGTTTTTTTGTTGTTGTTGTTGGTTTGTTTTTTTCATTACCTGTTCGCGGAATGGTGTCTTAGGTGTATGAGTGCTCACAGAGTGTCCATATTTCTGACCTCTTCTTTTATAGGAAACATTGGACGAGTCTTCAGCCTGTCTAGGTTTTCACCTCATGATTATAGTAGCCATTATTTAGTTTGAAAAGTGCTTCCGAGTTCATATCACCCTGACCGCTGTCCGGGAGTAAGCGTGCTACGTCTTAGCTCTAAAATGGCAGTTTATAGCTTCGTTTTGTATACAAAGAATTGAAGTACTGAAAACATACACTTTATAAGCTCACACACATACACACGCACACATGACTGTCGTAGCTTTTCAGCTTCCCCTCTGGGGGCTGCACGCGGGGGGAGGGGGAGAGCTGCACGCCGCATCCTTTGAGCACAAAGGAGAAACGGCTGAGGCACCCTCTCTTCTGTCCTAGCTCGCTTCACGCTCCCATGCCTCCCACAGACGCCTAAAATGAACAGCTGGTACAGGTGCCCTCAGGTCACCAAAACAAGGAAAGGCCTGAGCCTCACCTGTTCCTCCTCGCCCCACCCCCACCCCCACCCCCACCCCAGACGTGGACGGGCCACTTGGTGGGGTGAGACGTGCAGTCCCGCACCTCAGCTGCAGGTCTGTGATTGTCCTGCCAGCAAGCCCGAGATAAGCCTGGAACCCTCGTACATCGGATGTCATGGGCTCCGGTCTCCTGAGGACCTGCCTTCCTGTTATTTTTCTATCCGTGCTGGGGCTCCACAGCAGAGCTTGCTGGGGTTGCCAGCCCTACAATACCCTCCCCTTTCAAAGGCTCTGGGATGGAATCGTTGAACAGCCCCCCCCCCCCCGCAGTTGCTTGAGGCTTTTCCAATCGATCCCACCCCCTAGCTGAACTTGGTTTCTTCTTTGCAGACGGTTAGCACCTTGGTGGTGGCTGATTCGAGAACCTCTGGGATCTACAGCTGCAGAGCTACCAATAAACTAGGAACAATGGAGAGACACATACAATTCTACGTCACAGGTAAGCGCCCGGGCTCCGCCTACAGAGAAATTGGGTGAGCTCCCGCTCTCTTCCACCCTCTTTGCTTTTAATGCCCTTGGTGATGTTTTTTTCTTTCCTTTTTTCCTTTTAACGTTCCATGTCAGGCTCTATCCTTAGTCTCAGGAATAGAATCCCACACCTCTGTAGCTTCTCTTAAAGAGCCACTTCCCCAAACTTTCTCTCGGTTGTGTCTGTGTTTCTTTCCCAGGCTGGATTCTAAATTTGGGGTCTCACATCCTCACTTTTGGACCCCTTCAGGACCCACCGTTGGGGCTGGCACATGGTTCACTCCCGCCTTCTATGATGTTAGAAGGTTTTTCTTTTTGTGGTTTTGAGGGGGCTTGTTTTGTGGGTATTTTTTTTTAACCTGGACGTCCACAGTTGCAGTAGTTCAGCCCTTTGGGAATTGAGATGCTCCTGTCAGAAGCTGAGAGTAGGTTTTGTTCAGTATAATTAATGGTCTACTTTTGAGCATTTAAGAATTGAACATTTCAAGCCTCATGGTCTCTACAGATCTTTAACCCTGCAGGCTACACGAATGGCACTCCCCGTGTCCCGCCATGAGTTCAGGAAGGAAATAAGTTGCTCAAAGTCTAAAAACAACTGCCTGGCTCCACGCTCTCCCAATTTCTGAGGAAACCTGGGCAGTCTGCCAGCCCTCTGGAAACTTCACACTGCACAGAGCAGGCTGCTGACATTACCTAGAAGTCTCTAGAAAGAAATAGGTGGGACAACGTTCATGAAATGGTCGGGGTTGTCATGATAGAAAGCAGGGAGCCAAGCTCCAGAGAATCTGACCCGTGGAGAGACACAGATCCTGAGGTCATTCTCACTGGTCGGACCCGGACAGTGCGCCTGCACTCTCTGGAGCAATCCCTTTCTGTCCACTCCAAGCAGGAAAGGCCTTTGCTGGGGAAGACTAAGGTTAGTCTGCGAGGGGCTGGAGAGATGGCTCAGAGGTTAAGAACACTGGCTGCTCTTCCAAAGGTCCTGAGTTCAATTCCCAGCAACCACATGATGGCTCACAACCACCTATAATGAGACCTGGTGCCCTCTTCTGGTGTGCAGGTGTACATGCAGGCAAGACACTGTATACTTAATAAATAAATAAATCTTTTACAAATTAAAAAAAAATAAAGATTAGTCTGGAAGTAAATCCAGGCACTTTGGACTAATTCAACAGTTTGAATCTGCAGGTCACGACCCCTTTGGGGGTTGAGACGACCTTTTCACAGGGGACACCTAAGACCGTCAGAAAACACAGATATTTACATTACGAGTCTTAATGGTAGCAAAGTCACAGTTATGAAGTAGCAATGACAATAATTTCATGGTTGGGTCAACACAACATGAGGAACCGTATTACAGGCTCTCAGCATTAAGAAGATTGAGAACTACTGGACTAATTAAATACAGAGGTTTGCATTGTTCTTATATTTGGTTGGAAACAGGTTTTAACAATCTTGAGTTTATAGTGAAAGCGTATGTGGTTTGGTAGGTGAAAGATGGAACAGTTCATTCTGTTTTGAACTTTCTCTTTTTCTAGAAAAAAGATCGATTTATTATGTATGTGTACAGTGTTTTGCCTGCACATACACCTGCAGGCCAGAAGAGGGCACCAGATCTTACTATATATGGCTATGAGCCACCATGTGGTTGCTGGAAATTGAACTCAGGACCTTTAGAAGAGCAGCCAGTGCTCTTAACCTCTGAGCCATTTCTCCAGCCTGCATTTTGAACTTTGAACACATTTGTGTTGAACTAGAGTCCGCTAGCTTGCATGGTTGACAGTGCTTTCTGCGAAGCAGCACACATAGCTCTGACACAGGCCCAGGTCCCCCAGGAAGATGATGTGTCATCAGCCTGTGCATGTCCGAGAATCACTCTGTGGTTGCAGCAGTGATGCTGTGTTTGAATTTGCCCTTTGGTGGCACCACCGCCACCATCCCACAAGTAGAACCCACATATGTAACTTAAACATTTCTGGGGACTGGAGAGGTGGCTCTGTGTAGTTAAGAGAACTTGCTGCTGCTGCAGGGGACTGGGGTTTGGTTCCCAGCACCCACATCAGGTGGTTCACAACTGCCTGTGACTCCAGCTCCAGGGCTCCCGTGCCCTCTTTCCTCCCTCCTAGGGCACCTGCACACACATGTGCACACACACGGACATACACATAAAATAAAAAGAAAGCAAATCTTTAAAATGTTTTTCTAGTGCTCATGTATTTTATAGAATACCATTTTAGAGGCTGGATGTGGTGGCTCATGCCTTTAATCCCAGTACTCGGGAGGCAGAGGCAGCTGGATCTCTGTGAGTTCGAGGCCAGCCTGGTCTACAGGAAAGTTCCAGGACAGCCAGGACTAAAATAATAAACCTCATCTTGGGGGCTTAAAAAAAAATGGTGGTGGCACATGCCTTTAATCCCAGCACTCGGGAGGCAGAGGCAGGCAGATCGCTGTGAGTTCGAGGCCAGCCTGGTCTACAAAGCAAGTCCAGGACAGCCAAGGCCAGAGACCCTGTCTTGGAAAAACAAAAACAAAAAACAACAACAACAAAGAAAAGAAAAAAAGAAAGATTTCTTAAACCAAATATCTGAAACCCTGTATTATATTTTTAAAATAATATAAGTCAATATTTAGGGCTTTGTTTTCCTGGTCACTGAACTCACAACATCAGGCAGATGCTTTACTACTGAGCTTTGCCCACAGCCCTGTGTTTAGTAGAAACAGACACACACACACACACACACACACACACACACACACACACACACACACACACGTACTCCACCACTGCTCTGCTTACATTCTAATGAACCTAAAATCCATGAAATAAAATTCAGGCCTTCAGCCGTACAAACCATTAATCAATACTCCAAATCCATGTCCTGGCTCTCAGCCTCTGAGAGGCAGCTCGAAGGGCAGTGGGCTGGCGGGGGGTGATATGAAGAGATAGAAGAAAGAGCTGGGCTCCCCCTGTGTGCTCAGAGCAAAGGGCAAGAGGCGGGGAGGGGGGGGGCACAAACCCTCTCTTAGCCACGGACTCATCTAAGTTCATCCTACAGACCTTTATGTATATCCCGGCCTCTTGTGGACAACTGTGCCTTGGTCAGGACCTCATGGCCAGGCTGGGCTTAGAGACCTGGGGCCTTTCAGGCTGCTAAGCACTTGCCTCTCACTCTAGCCTGTGAGTGGGGGCCACGCCCACATCCGTGCCCACTTCTGACCCCCAACCTTCATTCCCAACCCCTACTTCCCACTGAGACTTTCCTCCAGCCACCTCTTGTGTGCCGACTTAGCCGTGAGGACACGGATGACTCCTGTGACTAGGGAGGCCAGCCCTCTGGAGGAGGACGAGACTGAAGGATCTAGTGGCAGACTTGGGAACCATGTGTCTTTTCTGGAAATTTTGCGCCCCCAAGGCCCCTGGGCATTATCTAGAGTGGAGTGACACAGGCTCAGGGGAGACACACACCTTTGGGCCATAGATGTTCACATTTTAAGGAAGGGTACAACCAGAAAAGGCCCTCTAACGGCCCAGGCAGGACCCTTGTCACTCAGGTCTGAGTGTTTCTGGGAGAGGACACGCTGAGGGAGGAAGGAAATGCCTATGGGACACTCACAGCACTTCTGAAACACAGAAACTTTCATCTTAAGCCTGAAAATAGCTCATGACTTAAACGTCTTAGGATCTGCTTCTTCCTGTAGCTCCTTTCTAGCAGCCCTGGAAAGTTTAGGCTCGGATTGATGATAGGCTAAAATGCTTATGTTCGCTGTGGGGTTGTTTTTTGTTTGTTTGTTTGTTTGTTTGTCTTTGGGTTTTTTTTGACTATTTATTATGTTTTTTATATCAAATTTTGCTCCTAACTTTTTATTCTTGTTTTTGTTTTTTGTTTTGTTTTTCGAGACAAGGTGTCTCTGTGTAGCCTTGGCTGTCCTGGACTCACTTTTTAGACCAGGCTGGCCTTGAACTCACAGCGATCGCCTGCCTCTGCCTCCCGAGTGCTGGGATTACAGGCGTGCACCACCACGCCCCCCCCCCTTTTTTTTTTAAGATTTATTTATTATTATGTGCACAGTGCTCTGCCTGCCGCTACACCTGCAGGCCAGAAGAGGGCACCAGATCTCATTCTAGATGGTTGTGAGCCACCATGTATGTGGTTGCTGGGAATTGAACTCAGGACCTCTAGAAGAGCAGTCAAAGCCATCTCTCCAGCCTACCAAACTTTTTATTCTTAAAGACAGGATCTCACTATGTATCCTTGGTTGTCCAGGGATTTATATGTAATCCAGGCTGGCCTTGAATTTACCGAAATCCATCTGCCTCTCCCTCCCAAGTGCTGGGATTAAAGGTGTGCCCCATCCGACTCAGCCCAAGACTTATTCAAGGTTAGGTACTTTTAGGAATCTTGCACTATGTGTGTGTGTGTTCTGGAGAAAACAAGAACATACATACATATATCTTATGTATAGTATATTTAGTAGGAAATGGATATATGTACTGTGTGTGTGTGTGTGTGTGTGTGTGTGTGTGTGTGTGTTGCTTATGCTTGACCCAAAGTAATACTTTGGTTTTCTGGGTTTATTTATTCTACTTTGTGTTTGTGGGGGTTTTGCCGGCATGCATGTAGATGTACCACATGTATACTTAGTGCCCCTCAAAGGCCGGCTACATCCCTCAGGTGCCCCAGCCCCTAATGTGACTGTCTAAACTTTTAATTCTGTAAAGATCCATTTGGAGCTTTATTGCTTCTCATTTTAATTATGTCGCCATTCTTTTTTTTTTCCCAATTATTTATTTTATTTGCATTGGTGCTTTGCTTGCACGTATGTCAGATCCTCTGGAACCGGAGTTACAGAGTTGTGAACACCCATGTGGGTGCTGGGACTTGAACTCGAGACCTCCGGAAAAGCAGACAGTGCTCTTAACCGCTGAGCCGTCTCTCCAGCACCATGTCCCCATTCTTAAAACACAATAGCCTCCCTTCCTCTGTGGAGAGAAGCAGCTGGCTGTGGCCACCGCATCCTTGACAGCGCCACCTCCTATTTCTGATGCTCACTGGCACCCGATGCCTGTGAACTAAGCAAAGCTGCTCTCCAGACAGGAGACTGGCTGTGCCTTGAGTGAGGCCAACATCTCGCTCGGACCTCTCAGGAGACTGTGGCTGGGTCCCACCCTGGATGCATGCACACTGCTGGAGAGTAACTTTTCTTTTTTTTTCTCCCTCCTCCCCCCCCCCCCCAGGCTGGCCTCAAACTCACAGCGATCCGCCTGCCTCTGCCTCCAGAGTGCTGGGATTAAAGGCGTGCGCCACCACACCCTGCTGAGGGCAACTTTTCTTATGTCCTGTTTTGTACTCAGGGTTTAAAAAAAAAAAAGTATTAAGGAGAAAACTCTTCTAGGTTTATTAGGCAATTAAAGGCGTTTTATTTGTCTACTATCTTCTGTGTATCAAAAGAAAACGCTGACAGGGTTTCATTCAAAAACGGGCGGTCCTAGTAACTGTGTCTCCACCCCAGAAACAGGCTTGCAAGATGGATCTGTTTTGTTTTGTTTTGATTTTCTCTCCTCCAGGTGTGTGTATATGTGTGTGTGGTGTGTATGTGTGTGTGAGTGTGTGTTTCTGACCCCCACTGTGTGTGTGTGTTATGTGTGTGTGTGTGTTTCTGACCCCCACTGTGTGTGCGTGTTATGTGTGTGAGTGTGTGTTTCTGACCCCCACTGTTTGTGTGTGTGTGTGGCGCGCGCACCACCACTGAGAAAGAAACTGGAAGACGAAACCTTATCTCTCTTGTTTCCCAATGCGGTGCCTAAATGCATTTTATTTTGAGATTCCTGGTGGTGCTTGGCAAAGATAAACAAACTCTTCCATCAGGAAACCTGTGAGCTATTTCCACAGGAAGTTTCAGCTCACTTAAGTAAATGGAGACTCAGTACACGACCTGAGTGGTGTGACTGGGTTCCGTGGGTGCCAAGCCGCCAGGACGAGGCGGCGGGGATGGGGCAGGGCTGTGCGCAGGTCCTCTGCTCTCAGCTCATCTGTGTGTGTGTGGGGGGGGGGGTGACCATGTTCTTTCTTCTCACGTGGAAGACGCTCAAAATGTAGAAAGATGGTAAAGAAGAATAGCTGCTTCCTTCAGACGCCTGACCGCTGCCTTAGACGTGACGTGGCTGCTGTGTCCTCCTTCACGCCCTCTGACTGTCACTTTCAACCAGGAGCGTCTCCCCTCTCTCCCTTGCTCCCCAACCACCACCACTTCATAGGCTGCCGTTACCACCTGCTTCCAGGTTTCAGTTGAATGCTTTGGCATTTCTTCAGACGACACATTTTTATAATACAGCCCAAAGCCAGAAAAATCAGAAAAACAAGCAAAGCGAGATTTAGGAAAGAGCTGATACGATGTCTAAATTTGGACTATTGTCCCCTTTAAGGTTTAAAGGTCTCTTTATAGCTTTGTGTGCGGAGGATAATAATAACAACAGGCAACAGAGCTTTTCATCTTCAAAGCTCTTTGTAAAATGTTGGCCCAAATTCTTTGCTCAAATATAGATACATCACCAGCAACAAGCAGCGGGAGGGGATTGAGACTAAGTCAGTTCAGGGCCAGCAGCTATGGTTTTTTAAAAAATGAGTATTCCAGAGTGACACTGAAGAACCTGTAGCCCTAAGCTCAAATGATGGTTCTGGAAGGACTATGGGGGCGGGGAAAGTGCAAAGGCTGTCGTGCAATGAGAGGGGCGGGGCTTGGGAGATGTAGAGAAAACAGGGGAATTGACTCTAAGCAGAATGGCTTTGGGTGACACCTTCACCTTCAAAACTATCCCTCATTGGTTTTTTGGTTTGGTTTGGTTTGAGACCATTGCAAGCAGCTCAGGCCCCCTTTCCAACTTCCTATATAAGTAATGATGACCTTGAACTCCTGATCCTCCGGCCTCAGCCTCCCAAGTGCTTGGATTACAAGTGTCCATCCCCATGCCCCATTCCTCAGGACAGTTTTTGGTTTGGTTTGGTTTGGTTTTCTTTATACCTCTGCCCATTTCTGTCTGCCACTGAGATATGCTCTCAGCCCTAAATTTGACTTTTAAAACTATTGAACATAGCTCTGGGCCGATGGGGGAGCACGCCTTTAATCTCAGCACTCGGGAGACAGAGGCAAGTGGATCGCTGTGAGTTCGAGGCCAGCCTGGTCTACAAAGCGAGTCTAGGACCAGCCAGGGCTACACAGAGAACCCTGTCTCGAAAAACCAAAACCAGAACAAAACAAAACAAACAAAGAAAGAAAAAACCAAACCTATTGAACATGCCAGACATGGTGGCACATGCCTTTAATCCACCACTTGGGAGGCAGAGGCACATGGATCAATATGAGTTCAAGGCCAGCCTGGTCTATAAAGTGAGTCCAGAACAGCCAAGGCTACACAGAGAAACCCTGTCTCGAAGGAAAAACAAAACAAAACAAAACAAAAACCCAAAAGCTATTGAACATGTTTAGACTCTGGAAACTGGTCCAGGTTTGCCTACATTTTTCAGAAGAGATCTTTTTGCACTTGGTGTATAACTAGACCCAAGAGGAGCCTGAGTGAATGTGTGAGTAACTCGGTTGTCCTCTGGCAACCTGGACTATAGCAAGGCCTGAGACTCTTATCAGAAGCAGTAAGGGGGAGGCCACTGTGGAGCCAGGGAGGACTGGCAGTGACTGGCTGTGATCTGCTTTCCCATGCTCTCCTCAGGAACTGTTTGGAACTAGCATTCCTCTACACAGGCTTTGGGTTTTAATACAGTTTGCTCTTAAGCTATTTTTTTTATTTTACTCTCGGATGTCAGCTTCCCACTAAGAGGACTGTATGTAATAAAGAAATGAGGTTCTTTTTTATTTATTTATTTATTTATTTATTATTAGGCATCAGCTCACATTATAGATGGTTGCGAACCATCATGTGGTTGCTGGGAATTGAACTCCGGACCTCTGGAAGAGCAGGCAGTGCTCTTAACCACTGAGCCATCTCTCCAGTCCCAAAATGAGGTTCTTATTCCAAGTTAGGAGAACCATTTCACCATGAAGAGCAACTGGGGGCAAATAAGAAAAAGTTAACCTCCCCCAAAACCCGCCCAGGTTTTTTACATTTCCCGTGTCACTTGGGGTGGGCTCAGCTCCACAGGCTCTTCCTGCTTTGCTTAATCGTCTCCCCTGACACACAAAAAAGACAGGACGTTCACTTAGAGGATCCGCGTGGGAATAAATAGGCTGGACCATGAATCTATCTCATTGTGAGACCCTGGTCTGCAGCTCTTCCTTATTATTTTCTAGATGTGCCGGATGGTTTTCACGTCGCCTTGGAGAAGATGCCAACAGAAGGGGAAGATCTGAAACTCTCCTGTGCGGTCAGTAAGTTCCTGTACACAGACATTGCCTGGCTCCTGCTCCGGACACTTCACAACAGAACCGTGCGCCACAGCATCAGCAAGCAGAGGATGGCCACCACCCAAGAGTACTCCATCACTCTGACCCTCCTCCTCAAGAATGTATCCCTGGAAGATTCGGGCACCTACGCCTGCAGAGCCAAGAACATATACACAGGGGAAGAAGTCCTTCAGAAAACAGAAGTTGTCATTAGAGGTGAGCACTGCAACAAAAAGGCTATTTTGTCTCGGATCTCCAAATTTAAAAGCAGGAGGAATGATTGTACCACACAAAGTAATGTCAAACATTAAAGGACTGGTTGAAAAGTAACAGTTGTCTCCTATCATCTTGGTTTATTGTTACTGTTGCTAACTTTCAGGCCCCGGAGGAGGAGAGGCTCCTCCCAAAAATCAGTTTGGACTTGATAGCATAATATAAGGAGCCCCAGTGCCCGCTGGCCCGGGGCACTCTCTGGGCCACCTGGTGTGTGCGTTTGCATTTGAAGAGCCCTGTACTCTGTCTCCTCCTCTGTGTTCCAATAGCAGCAACCTGGGACTCATCTTTTCTTCCACTCTGATGCCAACCTCTTGTGAGATATATGGTTTTTTTCTTTTTTTTCTTTTTAACTTGTGAAGCTGCACAGACTGAATAATTTAAGCAAATGCTGGTTTCTGCCAAAGATGGACACGAATAAGTTAATTTTTCAGCACAGAATGAGTACAGTTGAATTTGAGTCTTTGTCGGGTGTCTGCCTGGTTTTATTTTTTAACTATTTCATTTGCTCTTGATTTGTAAATAATACCTGGACAACAAGTTATAATGCTTATTTATTTGAAAGTTTTTTTTTTTTACATGAAGTATATTGACCTTAAACTGGGGGTTCTAAGATGGGTCCCAGGGGCGCAAGACGTTGATGTAATTCCAAGAGTAAAGCTTTGTCCCAACGTGAATTGTGAAAGCCGGCCAAGTCAGCTCTACCTTCCTCTGTCCACGCCAGGTAATTACACAGGTGTTGCCTCAGCAGGGACTCCAGCAATTAGACATTGCTCCTCACTGCGCTGGACTGGCCTGAGAGCCCCTGACAGGAGGTGAAACAGTAGCAACCACCCATGGCCCCTGGGCGCTGTTGTAAAGCCCTTCCTTGTGCTTTGATGCATTTGACGGGCTCCACAGTCCATGCGTCCAGAAAAAACAGGCTAGCTTGACTAGAGACTTATAGCAATCTTCTTAATGTCTATTGAAAAGTCTACCTGTTCAAAAAAGAACAGGCCACCTTCTCTGTATGCAGATGTTAATAGCATGTTTATGGGGATTAAGAAATTGCAAAAATACAAACAAAACCAGCAGTAAAAGTATTTGAATGCATACCTTTGGGGAAAAAAAAAAAACAAGAGCAGTTACATTTTAAACTTGCATTTGAAGGGAAGGTACTTTTAATATGCACTGTTCTTTTCCATGTCTGACTGATCTTTGTATGTGAGCTATAGGGGTGGGGGAAGCCAGCACTCACGACCAAGACAGCATGGCTGAGAAACACACTGGCTGGGCACTTTGATAGGAGTGACAATATAGCAACTCCTCAAGCTTGGGAACTCACCACCCTGTTTCCTCCGACTAGGTCCCAGGGTTAAGCGTGTCTTTCACGTGGGAATTGCTTTTGTCAAGTGTGAAAGAGTAAACAATAGCATTTCCCCCATGTGCCAGTTTTATGGAGCCCCAAATGCTGTGAAAACAATTGGTAGCCTGGAAGTTGTCAGCCCAGAGGAAAGACTAATCAATTGTGTCTTGGAGTTTTACCTATGGCTCTCTGGCCTGGCCTCTTTGTTCTGAGGCAATGTGTTCCTTCAGGAAACAATACCTCAGCACCAGTCAGGAGGCCTTGGGGCTCAGCTTTTAGGAAGCCAAAAAAAGAAAAATAGGACAAAATGAAGGATTTAGGGGGGGCCTTCATGCAAGCATGTCCCTTCCCTGTGAGAAGAAGATGTGTGTTCCAAGAGACAGCTTTAAGAATCCCATGTATTGTTTGTTGTATAATTAATCCTTCCATAAGATTCTTCTTTAAAAAAAAAATATTGCTCGGGAGGCAGAGGCAAGCGGATCGCTGTGAGTTCGAGGCCAGCCTGGTCTATAAAGTGAGTCTAGGACAGCCAAGGCTACACAGAGAAACCTTGTCTCAAAAAGCCAAAAAAAAAAAAAATATATTGTATAGATTCTTCCTACCCCCTCAACCCCCCCACCCCACCCCACCCCACTCCACCCTGCCTTCTTTGGGATATAAAGTGAGATGAGGGCAAAATAGAGAAAGAGAAAGCTCCTAGAGATGAGACTGACCAAAGGGTAGAGGATCATGAGGCTGGCTCCTCAGCTCCTTCCAAACGTGGAGAAAAGAGACCACATCTAGGGTCCTGGGGCCTTGCCAGGAACCCTGGGGGTCATACCTCAAAGAACCCCCTTGTGGGCAGTTGTCTTTGGCTACCACTACCTGGCAAAAAGATTCCGTTAATTCAGATTGTTTTAGTAAACAGGTCCACTGTGCTGTGTTAGCCATGGGTTTCTAGTCTATAAACCAGCTGTGTTTGGTTGCCATGTACTTAGAAACATAGTGTTACAAAGTAGGTAGGATTAACAAAATACAGTTGTTAGGTTGAATGCTCCTGTAGACTGTAGGAAAAAAAAAATGAGACTCAGGATATAGAAAGCATTTCTCACACATAAAATCCTAATGCTGCATGCTTCAGAAGGCGTGTGGGAAGCCTGGGTCTAAATGAAGAGTTCTGTGTTTTTTCTGCGGATCTTTGTGTGCTGCGTGAAGTTCGCGCGTCCTAGAACTAGGGCCTTTGGGGTGTTCTTTGCAACATATTTGTTAAGACAAACCATTTTCTTTTACATACAGCTGTCAGGGAAACTCAAAACCTGCCTGTCCAGATGCTATTGTAAATTTGTGTTTTAGAGGCCACGCATCCAGACTTCCTGTAAGGCCTCTGAGCAGTGGTGTGCTGTTCAGTGTAGTAAACCATGCTAAAGGCAGCTAGGGAATCAGTGGGCTGAGCCTGCGTTTTAGGTAAAAATCTGTCCACGAGCTGGGCACTGTTAACCACTAATTAGCCGTGTGTTCGTTAGTAGCTTGTCCCACCCCACTTGATGTTCTGTAAAAAAAAAATGTCAACACGGTAACGAGGATGCGTGCACAAGTGACCATACACTGAAAGTCTTACACGGGCTGCATGTTCAGTTAAGAAAAGCTAGTTTGGCCGATTGCACAGACAGACCGTGGACACAGAGACACGGCGGCCGCGTCTCTCCGCCTGTGAGGGCGACAGGCGAGGAGAGACACTGAAAGAGGCGAGAATAAGAGTGTTCTCACGTGGCCTACCCTAGAAGAAGGTTCTTAACCAGCCAGCCCTTCCTCCAACACGTGCCTTCAGAGTTCATTTTCTGTAAAACGACAAGACAGACGATAAGCTATGGAAACCAAAGCCCTTGAGAGCCGTCCTAACGCACGGTAGCCCTGCCCCGTTACTGCTCTTCGCCCTTTTCTATGAGGATATACTTCTTAACCTGGGATTTTTTTTCAAAAAACGGCCATAACAAATACCAATCCTCAGAGTTTTCCTGCAGGAATTTAAAGAGAAAGGCATTGGGGGCACGCAGGAGACTCCTGCAGGGGCGCGGAATCCAGGCTGCAGCATCACTTTGTAGCGTTAACCACAACCAAGCTGCCCCCCTCCCCCCATGTTAAGGCCCTAAAATGAGGAACCACATCTGGCCAGAGAAAGCTCAGGTTAGGTGCAGAATATGTAAGTCATGGCAAAACCTTTGGGATTTCTGTCTGAGGACTTGCAACCAAGGTGGGGAAAGGAGGATGCGGGGCGGGGCGGGGGGGAGGGGGGGAATGGTTAGGAGGTGCCTCTGTCCAATCCCCACCTCGCTAGAGTGTATATACATCAACAGGACTCACTAACTACTTCGTTAAACAGGGACACTGTACTCACTGGGGCCCTGGGGGCACTGCCGTTCCTGTGTGGGATTTTAATATTATAATGTATTGCATCTTAATGTATTAAATTCATTTTTGTTGTTGTTGTTGTTGTACTATATTGGTTGGCATTTTATTAAAAATAAATTGTATTGTACCATATTTGTATGTTTTAAGAGGAAATAATATAAAATACAATATTTGTGCTATTATATAGTGCAAAACCCTACAAATTTGTGCCTCTGCCTCGTGAATCAACTTTTTCGTTGCTTGCATTTGGGAAGGGAGTGGCGGGAGGGAAGTGACCAATAAAGCATTGGAAGCTTCAGAACTTTGCTGTTTGGTCTGCTGCCTCAAAATGTAGGTTACGGAATGACAAAACCCATTCCAATCCAACTCAGCACAAATACAGGAGCCATGGGGTTCGAGTCAGAAAACAGAACTAGACAAAAGATTTGCATTGGCCCATCATACACGTGTAATAGAAACATTCTTTAAAAGATTATAACTCTACACACACAACCATGTCTTTCATGTTCAAGCTCCTGAAATATATGAAATAGTTGAGTCTTAGAAAGCTTTTCTTTACCAAAGAAGGACGTGAGTTGGCCGGTCAAAGCCCACGATAACAGTATCTAAAAACAAAGAGCCCAGCGTGGTTCTTGATGCTAGCACATTACAATGTGTCGTTGTCGTCACAGTTCCTTCAGGAAACCATCGCTTTAATAGAGTGAAGAGAAAAGGGGGGGCAACCCGCACGCTGACGCCAGTGGTCTGGGTCACCCGTGGGCGGGTTCTGTCTCGATTAAAGTGTCCACCTGCTAACGCGCTGAAAGTAACCACGCCCCCCCCTCTCTCTCCTCACTAGATCAGGAAGCCCCTCACCTGCTTCAAAACCTCAGCGACCACAAAGTATCCATCAGCAGCTCCACGACCTTAGACTGCCAAGCTAGCGGTGTCCCCAGGCCTCAGATCACTTGGTTCAAAAACAACCACAAAATACAACAAGAGCCTGGTAAGAGATTCCTCCTTGAACTTGTTCCTTCTTCGTCACTCCTCCTCCCCCTCCCCCCTCCCTCTCCCCTTTCCCGTCCTCCCTCCCCCCTCCCATCTTCCTATCACCTGCTCTCCACTATCTAGAACCTTCTGCTTAGCATATGCTTGCAGACCATCTTTACTTCAACACCCAAGAAGGAAGCTGCCTCTGGTGCTGCGGCCCAGACCCCTAACACTTTACAACCTCCGGTCACCCTAAGTGCTCTCAACAGCTCAGTGGGAAAGGAACGGGAAGGCCGCCCAGAAGTAGTTCAAGTCACCTTGACAGCCAGGAGAGTGAGGAATGAACTTCTTGGCATAAGGGATTTCATAGCTTTGGTTTGTGAATTTTTAAGACTCTTTATGCGTTTGAGTGTTTCATCTGCGTGTAGGTCTGGGTACCACTTGAGTACCTGGTGTCCTAGGAGGCCAAAGGAGGGTGTCATCCCCCTGGGACTGGAATTAGAGACAGTTTTGAGCCACCGTGTGCGTGTTAGGAGTCAAACCCAGGTCCTCTGGAAGTTCCGCCGGTGCTCTTAATCGCCAGGCTTATCTCCCCAACCCCATATTGCACAGTTTTAAACACCTAGTACGTACGAAGTCCAGCGAGGTAGGTTTGTAATTTTTAAAATTCATCTACACTCACTTTAACAGTTGGGAGGCACTGCTTTATTATACTGGTCTAACAAAAACATTTTCTTTGATTTAGGGTGTGTGTGTGTGTGTGTGTGTGTGTGTGTGTGTGTGTGTGTGTGTGTGTGTGTATGTGTATGCTGGTACCAGTAGCAGCCTGAAGAGGGCACTGAATTTCCTGGAGCTAAAGTTGTACGCTTCCTGATGTGGGTGCTGGGAATTGAACTCAGGGGTCCTCCTGAAGAGCAGCAGGTGTTCTCAACCACTGAGCCATCTCTCCACCCCTAAAAGAAACAAAGAAACACCGGGTGTGGTAGCGCATGCTTTTAATCCCAGCACCCAGGAGGCAGAGGCAGGCGGATTGCTGTGAGTTCTAGGCCAGCCTGATCTACAAAGCGAGTCCAGGACAGCCAAGGCTAGCACAGAGAGACTCTGTTTCAAAAAAAAAAAAAAAAACAAAATAGAAAAACAACAACAACAAGCCTTTGACCTTAAACTAATTGTTTTGATTTATTTTCTTTCAAAACTAAAAGCAGGAAATATAAGCAAGGCCTCCTCCTGTCTACTTACTGGCTTTTTCGGTTAACAATTGCATTAGTCATAAGGAATAGATTGCCACTTGTCTCCTCTCAATCCCAGGGCCTGGGTCAATGCCCAAATGAGATTGTCATTTATGTACGACATTTGACCTTGTGACTGAAATGTGTGAGTCTTCCACTCAGAGCAAGCCTGCAAGGGAGCCTGGCCTTGGGGGAGAGGCCAGGGTACGACCAAGTTCTACAATACTGACAGCGTGAGGCTTTACATCCACAGCACAAGGCCAGCTGTGTCACTGCTTCTCTAGAATTAGCACTTCTGTCACCTGCGTGTGGCACCCTCCTCCAAGAAGGCCTCTCTCTGCTCTAAGGAGGCAGCTTGTCTCTGAGTGCTTTTTTGTTATGAAGACTCCAACTTCCCTCTTACTGAAGTTATTTAAAGAGACAATAACCTGCCGTGTGGGTGTGTGTGTGTGTGTGTGTGTGCGCGTGTGTGTGTGCACGCGCACATGTGTGGTGTTATAAGCCTATTTCTTCTATTCTCATATTGTATTATTACTTTCAAAAACTTATTTTTACTTGTGTGCATATGTGCACGTGAGAGCAGCTGCCTGAGGAAGCCACAGGCCCCGGTGTCCTCTGGAGCTGGAGTTATAGGCGGTCGTTAGCCGCCTGCTGTGGGTGCTGGGAACCGAACTCAGATCCTCTGCAAGAGCACTGCATACTCTCAGTGGCTGAGCCACAGCTGACTGCCGTGCACGACTTTGTGATTATCGGTTGACACGCAGGTCCCTTCAGCAAGCGGGTAGTCTTCTCAGTGCCCTCATACTCGTGGTACGTGGCGGGCAGCCAAATGTTTCCGGTGTGGCGACTGAGTGGCTTTCAGAGGCTTGTACACACTCTCTGTAGTAAGCTCATGTCATCACACAAAGACCTGGTCTGGGGCAGGCTCAATATCAAGACATAGAAATACAGACAGAGAGCCAGGCGTGGTGGCGCACATCTTTAATCCCAGAACTCGGGAGGCAGAGGCAGGCAGATTGTTGTGAGTTCAAGGCCAGCCTGGTCTACAAAGTGAGTCCAGGACGGCCAAGGCTACACAGAGAAACTCTGTCTCGAAAAAAACAAAACTAAACAAACAAACAAAAAAACAAAAACAAACAAACAAAAAGAAATACAGACATAGATCTTGGACAATCTTTAGGCCAATAAGGAGAATAGACAAATAGATCAAATGACTTACCCAAGATGATATAATACCAAAATGTAAGTCTGTGGAAAACTAATCCCTTAAGTTTGTTTTATCATATTAAAAAGGTGAGTGGCTGTGTGGATAAACCCATAACTTATGAAAAAGACCACTGTAACCTCTTTGCCCTATAAATTCGAAGTCCATCTCAACATAATAAGGACCCGAGAGACCTGTGCCCCTTGCCTCCCACCTTACGCCTTACGCCTTGGAAGCCTAGCAAAGTGGTTTTTAACTCTGTATTCTCCAAACTCACTTGACTGTTCATCCACAGCGCATATTCCGTGAAGTACTGACTGGCTAGCTGAGAGAAGTGAGTCTGATCTAAGTTCAGTTGTTGGGCTTGAAATTTGAGTTAGAGTCAACTACGGTGGCTCACATCTGTGATTGGGAGGTGGAGGCAGGCCCATTGGGAGTTCAGGGTCATCTTTGACTACATAATGGGGTTAGAGCTAGCTTACGCTGTATAGACTCTGTTTCAACCAATTCTGGAAGCCTATGGCTGTTATGGGGCTGGAGAAAAGACACAGGGGAAAAAAGTCAGAAAGGGATAAGCGCAGAGTGGGTTCCACACTCCGAGAACAGGGCCTAAGGGTGCAGCACTGCCCTCTCCTCCTGCACTCGGAGGAATACTGCTGACTGCAAAGGCCACGGTGAGGTTTCAACCATCTCACTCCACTGAGCTGCCAGGGGTTCACAGCTTAGTAAACACCACTGGTCGCATTTATTTAGTTTAACCATGCTACATCCATCTTCGCTCTTTACTGTTCAAAGTTCCAAATTGCCGGGGCCTCTGAAATGGCTCAGTGGGTAAAGGGGCTTGGCGCAAAGCCTGATGACCTGAGTTCACGCCCCCCCCCTCCCCCGGGCCCATGTGGTGGAAGCAGAGGACCAATTCCCACAAGTAAAACCTTCCTATGACTTTCTAGAGAGGGAATTCTGAACAGTAGCCACACCCCCATTAGGGTTCAGTCATAGCAACGTGCTCCCCATCCTTGGCTCCCAGGTTCAGTGTCACACTTGGGTAACACCCAACATGCTGACTCTACTGTGTCTGGTTTCCTTACAGACCAGTGAATAGGCGTGGGTAGGAACCACAGTGGCCAGCCCTGACTCGCCAGGGCCCCATGGGGCAGAAACGCCATTCATCACATTAAGCCGTCGAGGCTAAGTTTGAAAGCCTGAGCATGTACAGAGCCAAAGCACAATCTTTCACAGAAAGCCAGAAGCTCAAAAAAAGGGCACACAGGCCCTGAGAATCACACGGCTGCTGGGCCCCTAGCAGGATCCGGTCCCCTAGCACTGTGACTTGTTAACTGATACCTCTTCAACATTCCAAAGAAAATAGGAGAGAGGAAGCTGGGCACACATGCAAGCTCCTGTCTCCAGTGACCGTCGATGCCTGTTGAAAGGGCTTAGGGAAACTGGACCGTCTGTCCCCTCATTTCCTCCCAGGAAAGCCCTGTCAGTGGGACACAGCCATTCTTGCAAAGGAAAGCAAAGACCAGAAACCTGGGTAGTACCTTCCTGGGCCAAAGGGCAAGCAGGCAGGAACAAAAGGAAATCTTGAGTATGCAAGCCCAGGAGAGCGAGAGCGTGCACACAGGCACAGGGGCCACCTCTGCCGCATCAATGGAACAAGATGGAGGAAAGACCCCAGCCAACCGTGTGTCCCTGACCCCATGTGTCACTGACCCCTGTAGCTGTGGCCTCTCCCGTCTCCCTGTTGGATCTGTGGGCGTCACCACTCACCACCCACCTTCCCCTCCCCTCCCCGCCTCCCCTGCACCCTAGACCACTTGCCCTGCCTGACAAACTCATGGTCCACCTGGAATCCTGGTCACCGGGCACATTTCTCTTAAGTTCCAAGGCAAACTTCCACGGGGCCCCATTCACGCCTCGGGCAAACACCCTGATAGTCCCCGGCTTCCTGTGCGCTTGCTTTCAAACCTTTGAAGATACGTATGAGGTCTTCTCATAGTGACCGCAAATTATTGACATTCAAACCGCGCTTAGTTATCGTCCGTAACTGTTAGCCGAGGCAGGCAGGCGCTTGCGTGGGAAGGTTCACAAGTGGAGTTTTGCTTCAGGAGCACGGCTGCTTTGGGTTATTTCTCTGCTGTTCCTTTGGGTTTTGTTTCCAGAGCAGGTTGGAGAGGTCTGCCAAGTTACTCTGACATTTCGTAGGTTCGAGTGGGGGCGGGGGGAGATAGAACTGGGCTCGGGTCTTGGTGGTGTGGCAGTGCTGTCTGTCTCTGACATGTGCGACTAATATGACTAGACTGTCACATCTCTCACAAGATGACAGCTGTGTGCCAGTTCTCAACCACCGGCTTGACATCAGAAACTATTTAAGGCAGTGAAGACCTCTGTATCCCTCTCAAATAGGAAGGCTTCTAGAGACTTTTATTTAAAACATGGTTTAAAAGCATTTTAAAACATATCAAGTTAGAGCATGGTGGCGCACATCTTTAATCCCAGCACTAAGGAGGGAGAGGCAGGCGGATCTCTGTGAGTTCGAGGCCAGCCTGGTCTACAAAGTGAGTCCAAGACAGCCAGGGCTACACAGAGAAACCCTGTCTCAAAAAAAAAAAATACATAAAGCATTTTTAAAAGCTAGGCATGCTACATGTAAAGACAGAAATGATTTTGAACCTACTTACCCTTAAGGGTTTGGTTGGTTGGTTGGTTAAGACAAGCTCTCACCGTGTAGCTCGTGGTTCGCCTGAACTAACAAGGATCCCCCTGCCTCTGCCTAACCTACGCTGGGATTAAAGGCATGTACCACCACACCCAACTAATTTAAAGTTTTTAAAAGGCCAGAATTAATGCCATTCCAGGTCAAACTTCACTTGTTTAGTTACTAAAGGTTTCTGAGCTGCCACTTTCTATCTGGCTCTGTGTTAGGCTGTGTAGACGTTTGTCACTGCCCTTCCCACCACCCCTTAGAGCTGAGGACCAAACTCAGGGCCCTGTGCTTGGTACTGAATCCCTAAGCCCTGAACTCTGGATAGTAAAATTAAAATTATTTAAAATTAAAATGAAATAAATGAAGCTACTATCAAAAACTTCACAAATTTAAACATTAGATAACCAAAAAAGCCAAGTAATTACTTGTGTGTGTGTGTGCTCTGATGGGGTGCGGCTTATTCAGTCAGCAACCAACCATCAGTGTCTGGGCTTCCATGTCAGCTGGCCTCAAAGCAGAATAAGATGAATTAATGAGGAGGCCTCAGAGACAGCTCAGTGGTTACAGTTCTGGTTGCTCTTGTAGAGGACCTAGGTTCGATTCCCAGCACCCACATGGTAGCTCACAACCATCTGTAACTCCAGTTCCCGGGGATCTGACAAACCACTGGGGCACATAAATACAAATAAATACAAATAAATGAAAACTTTTTTTAAAGGATGAATTAATAAGACAAGTCTAGAAGAGAACACTGTATGCCTGAATCTCAGGTTTCAGATAAGGTGAGGAAAGGGTGGCTAAAGAAAGACCTAGACACCCCAGTGGTGGGACATCTGAGTGGCCACAGGTGGCAGTGAAATGACACACACCCGAAGCAAGGACCTGCACCGAGAGGGTTCACCACAAAGACGTGTCTACTGTTTGAGGCAACAGATGCGTTAACATAATTCTCATTTATATCAAAATGTCACATATCCCTGTCAGTACTTACCACACACACACACACACACACACACACACACACACAAGACTGGGTCTCTCTGTGTTGTAGCCCTATCTATCCTGGACTCACTCTGTAGATCAGGCTGGCCTAGAACTCAGAGATCCGCCTGCCTCTGCCTCCCGAGTGCTGGGATCACAGACGTGCACCCCCAACCACCTGGCAGTACCTACACTTTTTATGTTTCTATATCTCAGTTAAAAGTAAATTTGTTTTTTAAAATCTTTAGTATATTAAGATAAAAAAACATACGTTTTTCTGTGCGTTAACTTCACCGTGTTAAGGCTCCGCGTGCAATAGGCTCCAACGGTTAGCTGCTGGGCAATCATAAAGACTTGGAAATGAGGCAAGACTTGAAAGAGGTGAGAAAGGTGCAGAGGGTCCAAATCAGAGCTCAGCAGAGAGCACCTGGGAGGACCAGGATGCTCAGACAGTGCTGGCAGATGACAGAAGACATTTGCTCTGAAGGGCCGAGGGAGAGGGAAGGCAGGTTAAAGCCCATGTGCCACAAATGTCCTGAAATGAGGCGTAAAGTGTGGCGTGGAGGGAGCAGGCTGCTCCACGTCCAAGCGAACAGCCGGAGATGAATTACTTGTGTGTTACTCAGAACACACTTTGGGCCTCAGAGTCCGGCAGACAGCGCAGCCCCTGCAGGAACCTTCACTACCGCGCCCAGATTGAAACGGTGTTGTGTAGTCACCTTGTGTCCTTACTCCTTCCCCAGGCCACCTGCCCGAGGGAAAGGCAGCTCACACTTAGTATCACATCATCCGCTTGCTTCTCCGATGCTCCACCGTGGTTCACAATGTGATGTGGCTCAGCAGGTGCCCCAAAGGGGTTGGCAATGCTGGCACTGTAGGCAAAGCTGATGAGGTGACGGACTGGTACTTACACAAACACGGATGTCATCGCAGAAGGACCGCAGAGGAAAGGGTCTGCGAGCGTCAGCAGCATGCCGAGAAGAAGCCCCTTCCTGTCTCGAGAAGATCTCAGAGAGTGAAGGCTGAGATGCTGACCTGAGAGTTCTTGGCAAAGCCTGCCTGGAACAGTCATCCCCCAAACACTGGAAGTAAATGTCTGTGACAGTCACGTGTGCTCAGAGTCCTTGGCAGTTAAAACAGTAGCATTCTATCCAGCAGACTGGAGCGGGGAGCGGGAGCAAAGTGCCTAAGGCAGGGATTGCTCTTTCTTCTTCAGCCAAATTTTGGTCACTAGGATGGAGCAACGTGTCCTGAAAGGGACACCTGTCCTGTTACCACAGTCCCGGAGAGCTGCACCAGTGGGCGCTATAGCGACAGATCAGAATCATCTCTGAACTGTAGGCAGCAAAGGCCTTGGAGAGGCGTAGGAAGGAGATGAGTGAGAACGCCTCAGGGAAGTGGCGAACCCATCTACTTTGCCAGGGAATCAGGCAAAGAGCCAGACGCTCAGCCTGAGTTCCCCAGGGGAGAAATGGACACACACCGTGAACTTTACTATCTCAGAGGATGCACTCCAAGGGCAATAGATACATTCACAATATAATAGGACCATGCTGCTATCTGCTCCCAAGCCTTCCTAACAGAGGGACTCCAACCCCAATCTATGAAATCCTTACTCTGAAGAGTGGGTGCTTACAAGGGATGCTCCTAGGCAGCTTTAGGTGCATGCTGTCATGTCCCTCACCCCCCAAACAAGGTTTCTCTGTGTAGCCTCGGCTGTCCTAGACTTGCTTTGCAGACCAGGCTGGCCTCAAACTCAGAGATCAGCCAGCCTCTGCCTCCTGAGTGCTGGGATTAAGGTGTGCACCACCACTGCCTGGCATAGGTACACAAAGTCTTTTACCAATGTCATTGGGTGGGGTTTACTAGTCCATATGTCCAGAGTTTTTCATAGAAATCCCTATTCCTTCCAAATACAAGACCTGAGTTGGCCCACACACATCGGCCTTACCACAGAATCACCGCTGCGCCCAGTTAAGGCCAGAGGCAAACAAAGGTGCTCTCAGAAAACCTGCTTGGTGAACTCTGTACAGATTAAGGGCCCAGTCACTGCTAAAACAGACTCAGGCAAGTCCTGTGCTGTCCATTCCATCAAATAATAAGCCTGCCTCACTTCACTGAGGGGCAAACAAGGCATAGAAGATGCTCTCCGGGGCTTCTCACACTTTAGTCACGTGTATATGAGGATAAGCAATAGACAGGCAGAGGCAGGTGGATCGCTGTGAGTTCGAGGCCAGCCTGGTCTACAAAGTGAGTCCAGGACAGCCAAGGCTACACAGAGAAACCCTGTCTTGAAAACAAAAAAACAAAAAGCAAAAGCGAGTCCAGGACAGCCAGGGCTACACAGAGAGAAACCCTGTCTGGAAAAACAAACAAACAAAACAAAACAAAAATTGCTGTCCTTTTTCCAAGACTATAATTCTCATACACAAAACATCGTGATTGTCCATCACCTTAAAGCATGAATAGGAAAATAAAGAATTTCCAAGTCCCTCAGAAATATCAAATGCTAAAACAGCTGGACATCCTTAAAATGTAGACTGTGCAGATAAATGCAGACCATGTGATCACGAACTGATCCGGCACCTCTAACATCAACCAGCTCAGCAGGTCACTGGGTCTTACACTGAGTCTCATCTTCAGACGCGTTCATAACAAATTCCCACAAAACAAAACAATATATAGTGAGGCTTCTCTGGATTATTTCTATGCGCAAGGAACATGCCTATGTTTAAACGTGAGGATGATAAGCCACTAGTGGTGGCGCAAGTCTTTAATCCCAGCACTCGGGAGGCAGAGGCAGGCAGATCTCTGTGAGTTCGAGGCCAGCCTGGTCTACAAAGTGAGTCCAGGACAGCCAAAGCTACACAGAGAAACCTTGTCTTGAAAAACCGACCAACCAAACCAAAAAAAAAAAAAGAGGATGATAAAGCTAAAGTGGCATAAATGGCCTGGCTTCTGAAGCGAGCTGGGCATGCGCGTGCAGCGCACTACCACAAACAGTTGGCGCTGACCGCCACAAGCGTAACTGCGTAAGATAAGGCTCGCCAAGACCACAAAGCTGTCCCTCCCCCACTGCACCGGGTCACCCAGGGTCTTTACGCATTTTGTCATCTCCCCGAGTCGCTGGAGGCCAGCTGGCTATTTTGCGCAGTGCTACACACTGGGTATTCAGAAAGGCCAAGGTGGGGCTACTGTTTTCCAGGAGCCCACGTAGGGCCTGGCGAATCCATGCCCAAGCGGGGCAGGCACGGGGCTACCGTGGTCACAGAGCAGGGGTCCCAGCGCAACGGGTGATAACGTGCAACATGGCTGGTCTGGGAACTAAATATAAAAAAGCAAGTAAGCATTAGCCATGAGCCAAGGAAACAGCATATGGGAAGCCTATCATGAGCTGCAAAAAGACCCAAGATAAGGATCCTTTTAGGGCGATAACAGAGCCTAAAGCTGGTCCAGGTCACACAGGTCCTTAACAAACAAAACAACGCTTACCCGTGAGTAGCGTCCTCACAGGGTCATGTGTTATGTCTCACTTTTAGGCAGAAGACACACATGGTAAGCTTTGTAGACACAGCTCCCTTCCATTTTTTTCCCCATTTTTCCATGATTTAGTCACCTCTCCGTAGGAAGCTACATCTGTACGCTTTGCTCTGCTCCCTATTCATCCAATCTAAATACAGGTTCTTAAAATAAAGAGAAATCTGGGCTGGCCCCGTGACCTAGCTGGTAAGGGAGCGTGCCACCAAGCCTAAAGTCCTGAGTTCAATTCCCCAGGGGCCCATAAGCTGCAGGACAGAAGCAAGTTTGTCCTCTGGCCTCAGCATGTGAGACACCACATGTGAAAAAAATAAATAAATAAATAAATAAATAATAGAAAAGAGAAGTGAACGCTGAGTCTGCAGAGGGATGGGGTGAGAGTGTTCAGTCATGAAGAGTCAGAAGCCATGGGGATAAATGAGTAAGCGCATGGGAACGGCTTGGGCCGGCCTACTAGAAGCAAACCGGTAGATAATTATCTCCACAAAGCACAGTAGCCTGTTGTTTTAGTCAGGGTTCCATTGCTTGTGACGCGACACCATGACCACGGCAACTCTTGTAAAGGAAAACATTTCACTGGGGCTGGTTCACAGTTCAGAGGTTTCCTCCATTATCGTCATGGCGGGAAGCACGGAAGCGTGCAGGTGGCGCTGGAGGAGCAGCTGAGAGCCCCACATCTGTATCCACAAGCAGCAGGAGACTGGGTGCCACAATGGGAGTAACTTGAGCCTAAGAAGACCTCTAAGCCCGCCCCCACAGTGACAGCTTCCTCCAGCGAGGCCACACCCCCTAACAGAGCCACGCCCTCTGGCCAAGCACTCACACAGGAGAGTCTATGGGGGCCATGTCTATACGAACCACCTCACCTGTTTATATGCGAGTCCCTTGCTGCCTCTGATACTCATGTCCGAAGGAGAAAAAGAACGCAGCTGGAGCGAACCCCTCAAAGAACCTGCTACCCAAAGTGCGTAACAGACAAAAGTAGTGCACAGCTTGGGGCCGGAGGGATGGCTCACTGGCTGCTCCTGTAGAGAAACCTTGGCTCTGTTCCCAGCACCAACACAGCAGCTTACAATTGTCTGTAACTCCTGTTCCAGGGGGGAATCGATGCCGCCTTCTAGCCTCTAGCTGCATACACGTATGCACAGAACATACGTGCAGGCCAAAACACACAAACACGTAAACAACACATAAGGTACAATCGTCTGTGTATCTAGGAATAAACACAATTTAAAAAGCAAGTTATTTAAAATGAAAATAAAAACATTCAGTGATGTCAAAGAAGCCCTCCCCCTCCTCAACCCCAAAAGAAAGAAAGGAAACTCAAATTAGCTGCTGTAAAAAATAAATAAATAGGGGGCTGGAGAGATGGCTCAGAGGTTAAGAGCACCGGCTGCTCTTCCAGAGGTCCCGAGTTCAATTCCCAGCAACCACATGGTGGCTCACAGCCATCTGTAATGAGATCCAGTGCCTTCTTGTGGTGGGAAGGTGCACGTGCGGGCAGAACGCTGTATAAATAATAAATAAATCTTTAAAAAATTAATAAATAAATAAATAGAATAAAAATAAATAAAAAATAAAAATAAAATTAGCTGCTGTTCTCGGATAGGAATATTTGTTATCAAAGAGAATGCAAGTTTAAGAGGGTGGGTGCCAATCCACAGCGCAGCAGGACTTTTCTGCAGAACTTGGCGGGTGAAGAAAATATAAAGCAGCGATAGCCAAGACCGCCATGAAGAAAAGAAGTGACAAGGCCACATACAGCACCAAGATGTATTATGATGGGCACTGGAGAGATGACGCAGCACTTCCAAAGGACCTGGGTTCGACTCCCAGGCCCCCACATGGCGGCTCACAACCCTCTGTAACTCCAGTCCCAGAGGATCTGACGGCCTCCGTGGGCAAGCACGCCCATGGTGCACAGACATGCGTGCCACAAAACACCCACGTGCGTGAAATAAAAGTAAATCAAAGCAAGCCCTTTTAAAGCTGTGTCACGACTTAAAGCGTCACGACTTAAAGGCCATGGTGCGGCCGTAGACAGGTGGTCTCTGAATGGGCACAGAGCCCGGAAACAGAACCCCAGGTACAGGGGTTTGCATCCTCAGAGAGGGAAAGAGCATTTTAGTCCATGATTGACACCCAGCTGGGCATGGTGGTGGCACATGCCTTTAATCCCAGCACCTAGGGTACAGAGGCAAATGGATCTCTGTGAGTTCAAGTCCAGCCTGATCTACAAAACAAGTCCAGGACAAGGGCTACATAGTGAGACCCTGTTCTCTCCCCTCAAAAAAAAAAAAAAAAAAAAAAAAAGGAAAAGGAAAAGAAAAAATATATATATAATAATATAGTATATTATTATATATAATATATATATATATACTGCAGTGCTTCGCTGTCTGTGTGATAAAGATCCTTATCTCCCTCACACACCCTATCTCCCAAAGAAAACTCAAAGATGGGGTCTCACTATGTAGCCAGGGCTGGCCCTGGAACTCAAAGAAATACCCCTGTCCCTGCCCCTGTCTCCCAAGTACTGAGATTTCAGGCATGCACCACAGTACCCAGCTTCCAGGTAATGCTTTTATAGATTTTTATGAAGAAAGCACACCAGGGGCTGGAGAGATGGCTCAGAGGTGAAGGAGCACTGTCTGCTCTTCCAAAGGTCCTGAGTTCCATTCCATCTATAATGAGATCTGGTGCCCTCTTCTTGCGTGCAGGCACACATGCGAGCAGAATAAATAATACATAAATAATAAGTATATAACATATAATATTATAAATAATAAATCTTTAAAAGGAAGAAAGAAAGAATATGAGGCAGACACCTGATGATATTAATGGAAAAGGGCTTATAAACAAGTAGCAAGAAATGCAAACTATAAGAAATAACACTAAAGCCGGGCGGTGGTGGCGCACGCCTTTAATCCCAGCACTCGGGAGGCAGAGGCAGGCGGATCACTGTGAGTTCGAGGCCAGCCTGGTCTACAACGCGAGTCCAGGACAGCCAAGACTACACAGAGAGACCCTGTCTCGGGAAAGAAAAAGAAAAAGAAGAAATAACACTAATGACTACCGTAAGTGTGGGGAAATACTCAGAGGCCGTCAGTCTTTTTACTGCATTGTTTATGTTATTCTAGTTTTAGTGGGACCACAGGGATGAGATGGGCCGTGGCTGAGGCTCAGACCCCGTGTGAGGAGACTGGGCAGTTAGATGGACTTTCTTTTTTTTTAGAGACAGGGTTTCTCTGTGTAGCCCTGGCTCTCATGGAACTCACTCTGTAGATCCAGGCTGGCCTAGAACTCAGAGATCCGCCTGCCTGGGATTAGAGGTGTGCACCAGCACCGTCTGTTTGCAAGCCCAAGCCAGACTCCAGCCTTCCCAGCCACACCCCCACATCTTACCCTTCCCAAAGCTTCTGCTCTAACCTTCTTGCTCCTTCCTCTCCTGTGCTGGGGACAGAGTTCATAGCCTTGGGCATGCTGGGAAGTTCTCCATCCCTGAGCTGCACTCCTCCAACCTTCTGCCACTTTTCCTTGTTTCTGCAAAGCCTACGGTGCAAAGCAGGTGTTACTCTTATTTACAGGGGGAGGGGGGAGCATCCTCAAAGGGACTCTAGGACTTAGCCAAAGTCATAAAGAGAGTTCTGTCAAGAACAGACAAACACTTCCTCTTCTCAGGGCTTAAAATGCTGTGTCGTCTTGGCCTCAACCCCTTCCATTCTTTAACCAGTAAAGCAACAATTCCTGCAGGCTGTTCCTTCCCAGAGTGTGTTCCCCGTTTCTTCCTCCATCAGCCCTTCCTCCCCTCCAGGCTTGGGGGTGAGGGGTCAGGGGGGAGGGTGGCTCACTGCTCTCTGTCCGTCGCCTGAATTGCAAGTAGGGAAATGGACTCTGCCCCCGTGCTGTGCTTCCCTCGTTCCAGACCATCCTGCCTTCTGCTAGACTAAACTTCCCCAAATGTCCTTCCGTGATGTCATTTCCCCAGTCCCAAGTCTTCAGGACCCTCTTCCTCCAAGGCAGGA